>NC_056733.1:1480454497-1480549497 GCF_019279795.1 Protopterus annectens | reverse complement strand
TGATTCCGTACAGATGAACGCCATGCCATCACCTAATAGGCAGCCATTTACGATACTGTATTCATGTATTCCAATGTAATAGGCATCACAAGGTGGGAGCACATTGTATGAGGTACACACACAAGATTGTGTCACTGGACAGGCCGCAGATTCCGTACAGCCGAATGTGATGCCATCGCCTAATGGGTGGCCAATCCTGATACTGGAGTCATGTAGTATGAAGTAATAGGCATCACAAGGTAATATTGTGGTCCTTGCTCACACCCAGGGGTGTGAGTGACAGATGCAAGCACCAATGCCGGTGCATTAGCAAGTGCGAGAACAAGTGGGTGTAAGCATGTTTGGCTACCAGTATGCGAGTATTGGATTGGTTAAGCAATGTAGAGGCTAATCGAGCATAAGAGGCTGTAACCAGAGGATATCATACAGCGCGGTCATTCAACAGTATAGGAATGTATCCCATCATGTAGAAGTACATGTGAGTGTTTACGTCCAGCATATAGGTACATACAAATATAGAGATGTATCAGGGACATGCCATGTGGCAACAAAGCATTACAAACAAATGAAACGGGAAACACTAGTGACACCTGTATTATGTAGTGTTGTTGCTCTATGTGATCACAAGACTCCCTCAGACAGACAATAGTTGTACATTGGCCGTATACATCACTCTGTGCATGTAATGTACATTAACACAACAGTACAACAGTACCTGTCCAATCATTACGTGTGAACAGTACTCCTGCAATGTGCAACATAATCATCATGATAAAGGTAAATGGGGTAACCATAGAGGGACTTGTAGTGTTTTGTGTACAATGGGGTTGTCCTTCTCACGTGTATCTGAACCATGTAGGAGTGATATGCATAGCAGGACCGTGCACCTGAGAGACAGTGGTGAGGATAACAGTAGTATGTTATGATGCATATTACAAGGGTTTCATGTGTCCAGTGGGCACGTGTGTGTAATGAACAGCTATGTATAGGGCAGATGGTGTCCTAGGAGCTGAATGGCCTTATGTGTCCGTAGATGAGGGTCAGATGTTGGGGAAGGAGTGTAGGTATGGCCGTGGAGGATAGGTAGGAGCACAGAAATGACAGCATACAGGGTTTTATATGACACATGTGGGAGGGGATACACCCTGGATGGGGATGGGTCTTCAGCATTCAAAAGCCAATGGGAACAGTGGGATGGAGATCTCCAGCCATGGGCAACTGCCACTGCACTTTCACAGTTGCAAAGGAGGCAGTGCTGTGGGCTGTCCAGGACAGGCAGCATCATCCTGTAAATGTGACACTCCACCGTTGAACTGGTGTATCTGGCTTCGTAACCCCTTAGGAAGCCACCTATAAAACATGTCCGGGACCGCACAACAGCAGATATGTACCTGTCTGGTCCTGCTCCCAAGGGGGACATGCTCTATCCTCAGTGGTGGTGCCACCAGAAGGTGGTGCATAGCCAACAGAGGTTGATGTTAATGGCTGGGCTCCAGATGTGCTAGTGCCCGGTACCATGGTCAGCTGAAGTGGGACAGGAGGATCTGCCGGGACCTACCAACCCATTCGGCCTATGGCGTTGTGTTTTAAACCCACATATGGCTTAGTGATAGACAACAGCATACAAGATTACCTATGACAGTATGCATAGATATCACCAGCAACCCAACAGATTGTATACATTTGCAGAGGGAGCACAACACATGCATATATACCGCATGGCAACTGTTCAATGTGTAGTAGATGTGTGACCGCAGCTATGAACAGTTGCCCATCATTGCCTTGTCACTGGGAATCCCACACAGTGTCAGTCATACCAGTGTCTCATGAGACACATGACTGTCAGGGATGCGATGGCAGTAACACATCCCTATCATCATGTACTGTCTGCAGTCCCCACATCATGCTTCTGCTGTGCACTGAAGTGTGTTCAGTGTGTAACACAGGAGACAAATGGTTGTACACACTGACCTGTTCACAGATGGCCCTACAGATAGGGTTCCCTCATGAACAGAGTACAGTCATGTCTGTATTTTAACATGCAGAATAGCCATTACCACACACATGTTAAACAGGCAGTAGTTTCAATGCAGCATAGCTACACTTACATGCTGTAGTTGTGCGGCACATCACCCTCTTGTCATTAGGCTATTTCCCACTGTTGAAAATGACTGAGGTACATCCAGATATCATCTGCAATGCCGTGTCAGAACACCACATCCAGGTACCACTCACAGTGACAGTCATGGCCAGATAATAACATCTTTCCCTAGATAGTGTACTGTCTTTATCATGCGGATGGCTATGGGAACACCATCACAGCTGTACCACATGTAATTAGCTAGAGGAGGACTGCAATAGGTGCAGAGGCCATCACCTGACCATTTCCATCTGTTACAATACAAATGCTGCTGCTGTGCAAGTGTACACCTTTGCATGCACCAGATAGTGTGTGTGCGGGACAGGCAATGTACACCAGGGAAGGGCTTGGAGACTTCACCATAATCTGCCATACGCTGAGTAGTACAGGGTCAAACCCCTGACTACTCATTACTATTACATGTGCATGATGTTACTACATGTGCCACAGAGGCGCCATGTTGCAGTGCTGTAAGAACATGTGTGTAGGTGAGTGAGTGCCATCTGCAACAGATATAGTAGACATACATTAGGTGTGGCACATGTCAGTCCACGTGAATGGATGCCATTGTCACCACAACCACACTCTAATGGACACACATTGACACCTTTGCCAGGGTGGCAAATACACAATGTAACCACTTAGTTTGCCACACAGCAGTAGTGCACAGGACCACATGCACCACAGGGGATATCTGGAGGTTCAATGGGCTAGGTCATGTGAAAGTGCTTGACAACTGTTGGTATGCCAATGAGGTTTATACTGGGAGTGATTGCGGTTGGGAGCATCACAACCCACACGCAGACACAGGGTCCCAGTACTGTCATGCAGGTATGCATTGCTCCATGGGTGTGTAGTGTTTGGCTGTGCAAGATGGCTGTACAAGGCTGGGTGAGGGGTAATCCTTGCCATCTCGTCACCCGACAATGGTGTGCAGTGCAGGGGTGTAGTGTCTGCAATAAACCACATAGATGGGTACTGCAATATCTGGTCTGATATCCCGGTTACCAATGTGTAGGTCCATAGCTTTGCAATGCATGCCATGTCTGTATTTGATAGTCCTTCACATGGACATTGCCTGGGATGTGCATATCCCACAATACTGCACAGTGACATGTACAGGTGTACCTGGTTTGGCAGACACATGTAGTGTACACAGCCTGTTATACCCCGATATGTCAATACTGGCCTGGTGTGGCAAAACCTGCTTACAGTGAGCAGGTCAGCCCTGCACCTGCATGTATAGAATGGACAGGTATTCCATGGTGTCAATGGCATGGGTCCATACAGGGCACATGTGTACAGCATTGTCTGGCCTTAGTGGATCACATATGATGGCAACACATATGTTGCAGCCATTTAGTGTGGAACATAGTGAAGGCACAATGTCCGCATATATGTGCCAATTGTACCGCTGTACAGGGTGCCATGTCCTCTGCAGGCCACTGCGGTCACACCATGCCTATTATCTGTCCTCAATGTGCATGTTACTAGCAACATAGTGGGATAGCCTAGGCAAGGTTGTGTGTGCAGGGCACATGGGTGTGGGCTATATACCGGTTACTAGTAGGGCTGCATACTTAGTTCATCAGCCCTTTTGCCAGATGTATGGGTATGGCTTGCCAACTCAGTGATGTGGCTGACTGACAGCTGTACTCCTTGTGAGGTGGCCAATGTGTCATAAGACAGATACTATATAGGAAAACTACAAAACCCGCACCCAAACATGTCCAATGGTAAGACAATCATGGCCACCTCTACACAGGCTCTGAGAGACAAACACACACTTGCCATGTCCTGTATACAAACCCCTACCATATCACACTGCAGCAACACGCGTTTAGGGCACACCCTACAGTAAATACTACAAAGCACTGTACATTTCTCATGCAGGCAGACATACACACACACACACACACACACACACACACACACACACACACACACACACACACACACACACACACACACACAGACACACACACACAGACACACACACACACTTGGCATGTCTGGGATTAGAACACCGACCTAACTACTTTATTACATTACAGCATTCCACAGTTACAGAACACGCTACCGAGATTACTGGGGCACAGCACTCCCAGAGGTGTATTTGTAGATGGGTGACATCATCGGCCTTGCTAATGGTGGGTATAAGAAATGTTTGGAGTATGAGTAGTATAAAGGTATTACTCAGTCCTCAGGCAAACGGGGAGACACACATACATACACAGCAAGTGTGGGACTAGAACACCAACCTAACTACTTTATTATACTACAGCATTATACAGTTACAGAACGTGCTACCAAGATTACTGGGACACAGCACTCCCAGAGGTGTATTTGTAGATGGGTGACATCATCGGCCTTGCTAACAGTGGGTATAAGAAATGTATGGAGTGTGAGCAGTATAAAGGTATTACTCATTCCTCAGGCAAACGGGGAGAAACACACACACACAGCAAGTGTGGGACTAGAACACTGACCTAACTACTTTATTACACTACAGCATTACGCAGTTACAGAACGCACTACCAAGATTACTGGGACACAGCACTCCCAGAGCTGTATTTGTAGATGGGTGACATCATCGGCCTTGCTAATGGTGGGTATAAGAAATGTATGGAGTGTGAGCAGTATAAAGGTATTACTTAGTCATCAGGCAAATGGGGAGACACACATACACACAGCAAGTGTGGGACTAGAACACCGACCTAACTACTTTATTACACTACAACATTATGCAGTTACAGAATGCACTCCCGAGATTACTGGGACACAGCAGTCCCAGAGGTGTAGTTGTAGATGGGTGACATCATCGGCATTGCTAACAGTGGGTATAAGAAATGTATGGAGTGTGAGCAGTATAAAGGTATTACTCAGTCCTCAGGCAAATGAGGAGACACACACACACACACACACACACACACACACACACACACACACACACACACACACACACACACAGCAACTGTGGGAGTAGAACACCAACCTGACTACTTTATTACACTACAGCATTACGCAGTTACAGAACGTGCTACCAAGATTACTGGGACACAGCCCTCCCAGAGGTGTATTTGTAGATGGGTGACATCATCGGCCTTGCTAACAGTGGGTATAATAAATGTATGGAGTGTGGCCAGTCTAAAAGCAATTTAGAGTCCACCAGCAAACAGGGACAGACATACACACACACGCCAGTGTCGGGCATGGAACATCTGCCTATTTACAGATTACTATTACAATACTATATATATATATATATATATATATATATATATATATATATATGTATATATATATATATATATATATATATATATATATATATATATATGAATCGCGCCACACAGACTACACATCTCAAGGCTGTCATTATGACTGTCTGGGAATGTGGACATCAACAAGGATGCTGGCAGTTAAGATGTACATACCTGTGAACCTGTGTGTTAAAAGTATGAATCCATCCTGAACTGGAGTATGCCCATCTGTGGAATGGATGACTACCACTATACAGAGCTACAATGGCCATGCCCATACACAGAGGCACATAACCAACACAAGGTGTCACTGGGCATGCTCACACACTTAGTAGCACAGGGCTGTTTGGAATGCAATGTGTCCATCTACACAAGGATATACTGGGCATGCTCATACACTTAGTAGCACATGGCTGTTCGGAATGCACTATGTGTCCATCTACACAAGGATATACTGGGCATGCTCATACACTTAGTAGCACAGGGGGCATGCTCACACACTTAGTAGCACAGGGCTGGTCAGAATGCACTACTATGTGTCCATCTACACAAGGATATACTGGGCATGTTCATGCTCCTAGTAGCACAGGGCTGACTGGGATGCACTCTGATGCTAAACACGGAGGGCCACAGTGGCCATGTTATTACAGTTAGATGTAAATAACACATTGTAATGGGCTCTGGTGTTGGTAGTTGTCATTGTTAGTGGGAACACTGCTCTACATATATTTGACACCGGTCTTTAACAAATCAGCTGTCATTCTGGGATGACATGGCTGACAGCAGGCAGGCCTTTGTCACATATCACATGCATCCATGATACAAGGGAGTGTGGACATTATCCAAGTTGCATCCGCCCACACAGTGCCATTCCAAGGCAAATGTCCTAAACACAGGTTAACTCCCATACACCTACAGGACAACTGCATTGCTTTCTTATGCTAACCAGTGCTAGATGTGTAGCATTCATATTCACAGCTGGCCACTGTAGATCCAACAATGGGGAGTACTGCCATCTGTGCAGTGAGGAACACCTGGCTGATGTCTCTGTAGTGCACAATAGCACTACCATCATATACCTCAGAACCTAGCACTACCGCCATATACCCCAGAACTAGACATGTGGACCATAGCACAGGTACGGACCACTCCAGGTGGTGTACCCACATACATAAAGGCCACTCACATGTACTGACTGGTCCCCCCGTGAAAGGCATTACAGATAAGCCATGTGCAGGACACAGTGTCACATGCTGCATTCCGGGATGTAAACTGCAGACACCACCATGCCCTCAGACCACCACCACGCAACGATACATGTTGTATGACAGACAAGTACGCCACCATATGACCCTTGACCTGTGTACTGTACTAAGCTCTACATCAACTGTAGACAGTACACATGTACTGACACAGTCGCATCATGTGTTATGCAATGCAGTGATACCACTGTCTGTGACCAGGTCAGCTGTACACATACCAAGGGCCCTCAGTACTGTCCACCATTATCAGATGTCTGTTGCTGTACACCAGTACACACCCTCATGTATGGATATGACATACATGTACCTGCCCTGGGTATGTACATGCCACACACACAACATACCTGTAAATAGCATAGCTGTTGTAGTCCTTTGTACAAACAGGTGGCTACAGCCATTATACACATGCACATGGAATGTAGGTCCATATCTGCTGAATGCTAACAGTGCATAAGGTGTGATATCAATGTTGACAGAGGTAACATCCTCTCTGTACTGGTCACCCATCATATCATACAACAGTCCATGTGTCATGCATGTTATTACACATATCCGCCAATTGCAATGCCTACAAACATGACCAAATGTCAGGATTGTCGGACCTACACACCTGTACACGTAGTGTTGTGCATTCAGATAACATGTCTGTGCAGTTGCTGATGTATGCAGGTGGCATGTATCCTAGTACATCATGCAGCTGCAGTGCAACCTCAACATTTCCAGCTGTATATGGTGATATGCTGAATGTACAGAAAGATGTACCACAGGTATGGACAAATGTGTTGAAATAACTAAGTCGTGGGGCATCTTTGCAGATGGATGTTTGCTGTGGACAGCTCACATGTGTGTCACAAGTGGTCCTACAATACCCTGTGTAACCGGTTAGCAATGGTTTCGTTAATTGAAGGACTAGTGACATACACAACGTAGACAGTGGTCAGGGTGATAGCGAAGGTAAATCACTTGACACCTGTTAATAGACATGACGTCTCTAGTGCATATATCAGCACTGTTGTCACAGGAAGCATCAGTACAGTTTGTAATGCATGCAATACTGCTGTACGTCTGACATACATAACATGAGCTAGGCAGGTCTGAGATTCACAGTACTGGCGTGTGGTTGCGTGTGTGTCCATATTTGTCACGTATTGTGGGGAATACATCTCAATTGTTACTCACTCTCCTGTACACTAGCGTACACATCTGTACAGACTGCAATGTATAAAGCAGGACATAGGCAGCGGCGTGTACTCACACATGTGAGGTATCTGTATGTGCATGATATAGGTGTATTAATTACTGAATGCCACAGCGTGTGTATGTAGGGCTGACTGGTCCCTGGGGTGAGGATGTATGTTACCATACTGAACTGATAGGACCCCTCCCACCATCCAGGCGATGCATTCAACTATCCGTGTTGATGTCCCCGATCTTAGGCCGTACTGACTACCTATACATGTGTATTCTCTGTGGCGCATCATGTAGGTACACAGTACTGTAATGATGATTTGCACATAGGCAGGGGTCCTCATCCCACCAGTAGCAACTGTGTGCGAGTGTGTGCTACTGTGTCGGTGAAGCCGTGTGTGTGTGTGTGTGTGTGTGTGTGTGTGTGTGTGTGTGTGTGTGTGTGTGTGTGTGTGTGTGTGTGTGTGTGTGTTACAGTGTCACTGAATACATGTGTGTCAATACCTGAGTGTGTGGGTGCAGTTGTGTGTTGGCATCCTGTCATGGGAACGTGTAATACTGATTCCCATTGAGGCATCACACTTCCCACTGGCCTCTAGCCTTGTAATCAGCTGGACCACTCTCTTACCTCACCACTCCATGTAACTGTACCTGTGATGTCACCCTTTATGGATGTCACGTCTGTGGCCACAGTAGCTTAATACACAGCTATCATGCTCTTGGAATGGTAGATGTGTTTGTAACATGGGACATTCTCACTGGTTTGTGGCAGCTACATGGTTCATGCTGGTATATTCATACATACCTATGTGTAGTCCACATTGACATATGGGACACTTAACTGCAAACACTGACATCCACCGGCACGTGTAATTATACCTGAAGAAGGACAGCAGAACAACATGACCAACATGCATTTACTATTGTTACACAAGACACATACTGTTAACAGTATTGTGCATCTGTACTACATGGTATATCTGCTGGCTGTCAGTCATCAACATTTGTAAATAACACATATCATCCTAGTCTGTTCACCTTGCGCATCAGACCATATGAGCATGCCCCTGCATGATGGTGTGGATGTCAGGGATGTGGCACAGACATCATCATATGCACAGGGTGTTAATGTTTGCCGGAGGCCTAGGCTGCACTGTTGTTACACAAGACACATACTGTTAACAGTGCTGTACACCTGTACTACATTGTATATCTGCTCACTATCAACAGTCCTCAACATTTGTAAATTACACATATCATCCTAATCTGTTCACCCTGTGCATCAGACCATATGAGCATGTCCCTGCACAGATGGTGTGGATATCAGGGATGTGGCACAGGCATCATCATATGCACAGGGTGTTAATGTTTGCCAGAGGCCTAGGCTGCACCATTGGATGACAACATGTGTGTGGGTTTGGGCCTTTGATCTAATTGGGGGTGTGTGGATGTTATGCATGTGTGTGTTGCGGTGCCCTACATATGTGTCCAGTGTGTGCATGTATGTCTGCACACAGTTCTCCCATGTGGCTGGCCTACACAGGGGTATTATTGACAGCTGCAGACTGTACAGGTGAGGTATTGCAGTTCACAGTGTCTGGCCACGGACATGTGACCTGTGCCTGACAGGGGTTGCACAGGCACTACCAGACAGAGGCGCAGATTGGGTACTGAATGATGTCACTAGTCCGCTGGAACCATGTCCCTATTGGGACCATCCCAGGCCACATGCACGTGGCCTGTTGTGTCGTGGTGTGGACAGCACAGCACCAGATGCACTGCTGCTGCTACCGCCACTATGGGAGTGGGCATGTGAGGTAGCTCGTACACATAGACCTGACACAGGTGATGTAGCAGGCCTACATTCACGTGCCCGATGCCTCACTCCTACCAGATGTTCCAACACAGACAGCTCATTCTTGCGGATTGTCATGCCACGGTCAAGGACCCCAACCATGTCACCCAACCGTCTATCTAAAGCATCAGCAATCTGCTGTTGAGCATTCACCATTGCCTGGATGCTGTTGTTTAAAGAATGTACAGCAGCCCTCTGTAGCCTCTGATCTTCTCTGTTGCGCCGTTCAGCATGTGCCTGTGCCTCCATTGCAGCCTGAAATATGTGTCTGGTGACACCAGCTGCTGTGCTCTGTCGTGCAGGAGCATGTTGGCCAGGGGTCCTCCTACGAGCAGCACTGGCCACGTGCCTGTGTGGGGCACCACCAGTAGTTTGGCTGACACCATGGTATGCAGGCACACCTTCCATAGCCCCACACTTTCCTGTTCCAAGCTACCACGTGCCAACTGTCCTTCCTCTATGGCCAATGGTGATGGGGTATGTGCAGGTATGGGATCTGTGTGCAGGGATGAGGGGGATGTAGATGGAATGGCAACCATTGGCACAGTTTCAGCCCCTGACAACTCTGCCTGTGACCCAATCATACGTTCATCATCACTGCTAGAGTCTGTGGGGACACTAACATCTGATGTACCGCAGGAGGGAAATGCATCTACATCACCTGTGAGGGCAGACAAGAACTGTACATTACAATCTATACAATAGACACACACACACACACACACACACACACACACACACACACACACACACACGCATGTGATATGACAGAAGGCATGCAACATGCATGTGATATGGCAGACGGCATGCAACGCAGACAATAATAGTGGTAGTTATCATACATCCCTAGGTTGCACACAGCATGCATGTGTGATAGCAGACGGCATGCAAATTATACAATCATAGTAGTGGTTAGCATACATCCCTGTGTTACACCATGTGGACCAGCACAGGTTAAAAGTACACCTGCCTGATGTGTGGCATATGACTTTGATAATCACATGTACTATGACATGTGATCTGCTGATGTGTGCAATGATATGCATACATGTTTAACACAATGGTGTTCTGTTGAATATACAGTGGGGCAATGGTGTACCAATTCAGTGTTGTCTGTCCACCCTACAGATATACTGCAACTTTAGCTGATGTGCATGGCCATTGCAGGGAATCATGAGGAGTCTCTAGTGCTATACAGTGTGAGTTACAGACAGGGTTCATAGCCATGACTGTGTTCAAATACAATACATATATACTGTGGAATGTGACCCACATCACTGAGGTGTATACACACTAAACCATGATGTGGAAGTTGTGACACAGGTCACTGATAGGTATACGGATGACACCCCTGCACATCTGCAACCATATTGCTGCAGCCTGGCAACTATGGGCAGACATGGCGAACACGTCGGTACACCACGTCCCACATGACATCTGTGTACCACACACACACACACACACACACACACACACACACACACACACACACACACACACACACACACACACACACACACACACAGAAGGAGCTATTATGGCATTTATGTCCATCACCAGCAACGGGAATGTACTGTATCTGTGGCCTGATGTGGATACTGTATACGTAACTGCTGTCATGTTGCAACACCCTCAAGATGTTCAACACATCCTATGTGGTGGATTGATGTTATGCCTACACAAGATGTGCACAGGCCTGTAGGATGTCTAGCGTTCCACATCTACATTATGACCATTATACAAAGGCCATGGCCGAACCATGTGTAGCCATTGTATGACAGGGTGTACACACAAGCACAACACTTCTACTGTGTGTGTTGCTCCATGTCTCTGGCTATCCTCCATGGCAATGTGTGTACATGTGTTGTCCAAATTATAGTGATGGGCATCTATTTCATGTCTGTGTTGTCCCATATGACATATATGCTCCACTGACAACAGGGTTATGCAGATAAAGGGTGGTATGTGGGATATGTTTTCAGGTTAGGTAGGCAGTGTAGCAGCCAGGCCAATAGATGTCAAGATAGCACATCACATTGTGTGACATTCATAGCAGGGCTATGATCCACACCAGTGAAACCTGTGTGCTGCCCATACTCCAGCCCACTGTGTAGTACTGTTTGTATTCACCACATGTGTAGATCAGATCTGTTGTATGTTCCTAAAGTGAACAGCACCTCCACCATTGTATGCACAGCTGTCAACAAATCTGGCAATAAAGTTTGTGAGGATTCAAGTTGGTGAGATGATTCACATAGTTTGCAAGTGTGGCACATAGATAGTCATTGTCCGACCTGTATATTGTGACAGGACCATACATTATGTGTACATGTTGTGAATGGCCACATGGCACATAGATTTGTGCATTACGGTTCCTGATAAATAATAACACTCTTGCCTGCAATGGGCTGCTGTCACCGCGGAATGCCAGAGGTACCTAAATAGGAGTAACACAGCAGTATGAGCATAATCCACCCCTGTATAAAGGCTACAGGGAGCAATGTGCATAACACATACACCAATACATTAGACTATACTATGGTGTATGCACATGTGTGCATACACAGAGTAGCATACTATAGTATGCGACATGTGTGTATACATGCCTTGCATATGATGTTACATTACATATTGTACAGTGACACATGCAGCTATAGGGAATATAGTTGTTATAGGTGCAGTACTGACTTACCAGGCAACTCCAGGCTCAGTGGTTGAGAGACACCCACCACCACAATATCGGCTAAGGCTTGTGGATGTGGTTCTGCAGGTGTCCCCAGGTTGGCCAGTAGCTCCTCTGTACGTGTGAGTGGGGGCTGGGTTGGTGGTCTGTTCCCTGGCGATTGCATTTGCATGCTGTTTTGCCCATCTAATGAGGTCTGTACAGTGTCTGTGCACCTGCTGGTATGTGCGGTTGTGGCCACCCACATCATTAACCCTCCTGTGAAGTTCCATCCACAGGGCATCCCACTGCTGTGCATCCTGTGGCACATGGCTGAACAGGATGTCATGATTATTGAGTAGGTATGGGATGAGGGCCTCATCCTCCAAGCGTGTAAAAGGGGGAAGCCTTGCATGCGGCATACCTGGAAGACATAATGATGGAGACAGGTCACAGTACCTCAGAGACATACAGAGCTACAGCTGAACATACATGTGTTTCATATTACTTCAGTTTAAATAGTATTTGCAAACCTACATGACACTGACGTGTTTGTGTCACACACATGTGACACTCAATGTTGAGTGGATATTATCACCATATATTTGTGTGTGTTTCACCTGATTACATTGCTCATACTCCACGTGGTTGCTGTCTTGATGTGGCATGTCTGTTTGCCTGTACTGGTGTTCCTACCTATCAGCACATGGCTGGATATGTCCACATTAATGCAGTTGACCTTGATGCAGTGTATATGTCACATATAAGGACTTACACTGCCTTAACAGACATGACCTGTGACCCTGCAGACATGATTACATAAGGTTTTACATGTATGTGTTCTGCCATATACATCTACACGGCACTGTACAGCAATTCAACATCCTGCCATGTATCACCTGTGTTGCACATGTGATACACATGGGACACTGGCTAGTTAGATGGTATTTGCAGGGATGGATATCAACTATGGCATGTACAGTCAAAGTCAGCTAGTGGGCTATATGCCATGGGCCATGTTTACATCTAGGATGAAAGTTTACCTGGCAGTAGCCAACAGGCGGGTCTGTGGGGCCAGGTGGAGCAGCGCCGCATTACTGATCCACAGGGTTAATGATACATATACCATGCTTTATCATGCAGTCATCACACCATGTCTGAGAGGGGTCGATGTGCAGCTTTGACGCACAAGAATGCATAGTATGGCAGGACTATGTCAAGTGTATGGGACAAGGATCTGTCCAGCATGTGGTAGGTGGATGTCCATGAAATATGTGTTTGAGATCAGAATGAGTTCGTGTAGCATGTCCGACATCACTGGGTTGGACATGGATTTATTCAGGGTATGCATCATGCTACATAGTGGAGATGGGGAATGGGAAGGCTGGTGTAGGCCATCTGCACATGGCCAATAACCCTTAAAGGAAATATGTGATGTGATATGGGTCACTTGAGTGGTCTGTATGGCTGGACAATGATCTTTATATTCATGAATGGCACCCTATTATTATTAGGGTTGCCACATATGACTCCCTGACAGGTGTGGTGATGTAGCTATCACAGGAAAGACAACTGCCCAGCTGCATCCCTCACACACGTGTCCATTATGATGACCGCTGCCTAGGTGGTAGTTCATGGGTACAGGGTTATTAATATAGGGGTGACAATGTGAGTCAGCTATTGCTCCTAGGTCATAGTCATTCACGTACTTCAATAGGCAAATGCCTTCTGTTTGTCTGTGAGGTATGGACTACAATGAGGGGGAATAGAATTCATTAACCCTGGCATACTGTAGCTGCCACTGGTGTGATGATCACATATTATTCAGACACCTTCTGTAGTGTTGTTTCTGCCAGTAGTCCTGTTGCTAAACACTCCTGTGACATAGGAATGTACATCTTTTATACAGAGTGTAGGTGGTACACAGTATGGGTGATGATGTCCTATGACCTGGCAAGGTTATGATATGCAGTGTGACATCGACTATACTGTCATCTACATCTGTACTGCTGACATCACTTAAGTGATCAAGGTTCATGGCCTTCCATACCAGACTCAGCAGGGTAGTAGTGCAGTACTTCCCATTATCAGTGGTGTCTCCCCCTTTGTTGGGTTGTGATACCTGTTGGTGTGCACCATTCAGTGTGTACACAACCTGACATGGAGCTATGTTTTACATGTGTACGTGGAGAGCATCTTGTTTTGCCATATGTGTATGATACAACCTGTGATGTGGGCAGGTCCCATGCAGACTGAGTGCAGCTTGTACCTGCAAAGTTGTGGGTACAGGGGCTCTGTGGTGTACATGGATATATGCTTGTGTACCTGTTGGGGGGAGGGGGCCGTGTTTTTATATTATCCAAGACCCTATCTGGATTGCTTATTCATGCTAAGCACTTGTTCAGGACTTGTAAACAGTACGTAAGCTAATGATTACTATAGCACTCAATTTTCCACATCACCTACAGGTAAGGGTGAACAGGTTTTGTACATACTTTTCTCACTTGCTTAGAGTAATGTAGCTGTTGTACTCACTTTCCTCACTTATCTAGGTGAATGTAGTTCTATATTCAGGCATGTCCAAGATTCAACTGCCAGTGTTCTCACCTGTCTGTCTGATGAATCTGGACATCTTGAGGCAATGTAGACATTGCCTCATGTACGCAGACAAGCCTCTCTGCCTACCACCCAACACTACAACCTGTGAGAGATGCGCGCATCTAGCCAAACTGGAGGTAAAGGTCTCTCCAAGCAAGCCTGACCATGACTGTCATGTGGAGAAGGTACACAGTCGCACAACACCACACTCATCACATAAGCCTCACTGTATCTACCTCATCATTAACTGGGAAAACTACTCGTGTACCAATACATTAGCTCAACGGTTTCTGGAATTCATAAACACCAATGCCCTGACTCAACATATCCACACACCCACCAGGGGCAACAATATCCTAGACCTAGTCATTACCAATATGAGTGACTGGTGCTCCACACGTGAAGCCAACTCCTCGTTGGTCCGATCAGACCATGTGCTGAACACCATTGATATCCACATCCCGCACCTACCGCCCATTAAGCGAACCACAGTATAATATGTCTACAAGGCCAACTACATGCTTCTTAAGGCAGACGTTGTGGACGTCATGACACCCATGCAGATGGACAGTACTGTTACAACTGCTGAATCCTACACAAATGCACTCTATAAGCACTTACAGGAGTGCATGGTTTGTGCTATCCTAAACAGAACCAGGATGCTATACTCAATTAACTAAACCAATCTGGTGGTCCCCTGCCATAAACATATTGTACTACAGGAGGAAGACACTGTTGCAAATGAGAGTACAATACCATGCATGGAGGAGATCCCTGGCCAGCCTCAGTAAGAAGGTGAGATCCCTTATATGATCCTCCAAAGCTAGCTACGAAAACTATAACGCAACTAATACCAACAACAACCACAGAGCCTCGATGTCAGCAACCAGATCTGCTCTGAATTATAGCACAAAGGCACGAACATTACAGAAACCATGGATATTGGCAACATCCTGGCAGATCCCTCTCAAAGCTGCACATTCTGAAGGCAATATCACAGCATCCATGGGACTGGACATCATCCCAGGCTGCGTTTTATATGAAATTCGGATCGTACTGTCTCCTCACCTACGCACCATGTTCAATAAAAGCCTCACATCAGGCATAGTGCCCTCTGAATGGTGCACAGCAACAGTTATCCCACTCCTCAAAGGTGGTGCCACAACAGACCATGGGACCTATTTCTCTATAGGCCTGACTAGCCTGGTTTGCAAGGCTATGGTGCACATCATGGATCACTGTCACATGCCTGTTTGGCATTGTTAAGGCCGGACCATGCCTCCTAAACCTGGTGGGCTTCTTAGAGACAGTCACCAAGGCATTAGATGAGGGTAAGGAGGTCCACGCAGCCTACCTAGATCTCTCATAGGCTTTCAACACCATTCCTCCTTCTGGTATTATCTACATACCCATTCGCCTGAACATTAACCCCAACTCCATGTGATGGTTTGCAAAGTGGTTTACAGACAGAACACACACAGTAGGAGTTGCATACCCTAGGTCCGACTGTATACCAGTTACAACTGCCATCCCCCCAGGGCTCAGTCCTAGGACCCCTCATGTTCAGTATATACTTCTCTGATGTACAGACAAGCACAGGAGGGCTTTGTCTGAAAAGGTTTGCAGACGACTGCAAACTAGGGGACATAATTGTTTCCCCAGCTGTTACCCTCTGGAAGGGTCGCACTGAGTTGGATACCTGGTGTTAATATCATGGCATCAAGCTGAATGCCTAAAAGTGCATAGTCATCCCCTTTGGATATAACTAATTACCCATGGACTACCACATAGTTGCTAGTCCCCTACATACAAAAAAGGTAATACGGGATCCGGAAACACCAGTAGATAGCAATCTCTCCTTTGATACCCATAATGACAAGGTGGTTAGAATATCCTTCTACATGGCCCCCCTAATCTCTAATGGGTTCACATCCAGATCAGAGGGGCCATTGTGACTCTACACATGTCATATCAGACCTATTAAAGGATACAACACCCCATTTGGGATATACCTTACAAGACAACTGCAACAGCTTGGAAGACCACACCAGTACCACACCAAGAGGATTACTGACCTCAAACAGATGACCTATGCAGCCCAACCTGTGAAACTCCAGCTGTACTCTGTTGCATACCGCATACTCACAGGTAATCTCTACTTGACATACAAAGCCCATGTCCAACCCTGTATTGCTGGATATGCTCCACCTAAACAGAAGCCCCTGAGTGCCACATGCTCTAGGGATATACACCTAACCACAATGATGAGTAGGACGTGCTGAACGGATAGATTCCTGACCCGGACACTTCTTATGCTTTGGAATGTGATTCCAATGTAAATCAGGCAGGGCCCCTCACGAACACTCTTCAAGGGAAACCTTGACATGTGAATGGGAGACAGACATGTACCCGGGGATCACTGCAGTGGCTCTGCTGGACAGAGGCACAGGGAACTATTGGCTCTGCCATTCAGATGCACAGGGAACCAACCTATGGAGGAGGTGAAAGACAACACACGCTAGCTAGGCTTACAGATACCCTTGGTAAGACAGCCTAGTACCTACCTTTGCACATATTACATGTCTTATGTGCATAGATAGTTAAATAACTCTTCCATTTTACTTTGCTATCATGCTGATAAACTGTCAGCTCACTAAAAGACATATGTATCCTGTTATTGTGTATTGCAAATGCCGATTGACATAACTAATGTTTGTCTACCATTACAGTAATGCTATGTAGCTTGTAATACACATCTGCCTACAATACTGTACATTACACAGTTATTGGCACAATATCTCACAATGCAAAACATACTTGCACAGTGGCGCAATCTTCCACATGTTATTCTATGTATTACACCCATACATATGGCTACAGTTACAATATATCAACATATATTATCCCCTGTTATAGTACATACTTGTTGGACCAACCCTGCCACTGACGTTGGCTGGTGTGGAGTATTTCTGTTCAAATCCCTTATATAGCATCCCTTGTAGTGTATGCGGTGTTTGCCTTGTGACCTACAGCAGTACACACAAATACTACACACATGACTATGCTCAACAATACATCACTACAAGAGAACTGTTTCCACTATATGGATTGCATGCACTTAAATACTACAGAATAGTACTACATATACAGACATACTGACTGTTCTACATACCTTATTAGTAACCCGACGTATCGTTAACAGTTGATTCAATCCTTTTCGGTTTGTGTTTCAATGTTATTTGTAATGTTCCGTTGGTATATACGGATGGTTTGAGTGTGTGATGACACATCCTTTTTTAGTTACGTATCAGTAACATGTGGTATCCTGTCCACCAATTGCTGTTCCAAAGTAGTTAATTGGATGCACATCAGCTGTGCAGCTACTCCGTTAGCCGATACCATGGCAACAGTGGTGTATAAGTGAGTACTCCTTTTAGGCATTGTCCATTTGCCTTACTTTCGAGGGAGACGGCCTAGATATGTTATTGCGATATATTTCAACAGCTATATGAAGACACACAGAGATATATTAGCTTCATGACTCCCGTGGACTGTGTGTAATGGCTAGACGATTTAGTTCTACATGCGAGTACAGCTGTTATATTTCGGAACAGTGCTACTTATGCAGGGTTTGTTTGTACCTGATACTTCTGCAGATGTTTAAGTCTGGCAAGGATGTTTGGCCAGTTCAAGGCCGTATGGCTATGCATGAACTGTTATATGGTGTACAGTGTGCTCACCAGACATCCTTGATTTGGTGTACAAGTGTAGCATACTGTGCTGTTACTCACTAATTGCCAACACATCCCGGTGTATGCACAACCCTCTGAAACGGGATTAGTGAAAACATACCCTATTACATCAGCAGCTGTTCCACTGTATAACAGCCACTATTTCACTTAGGGCCATGTTAGTGTGTCTCTGACAAGGTATGTTAAGACTTCTGCAGATGTCGTACAGTGTGTGAATGATTTGTGATGTTATTACAGTTTGTACTGTAATATGTTTGGGTGTGGGGGTGATGTTGGTGGGTGTGCTTAGCAAATGCAGGTGTGTAGGAACTGCTTTTATACATAATCGTTATGTGCATGAGGGTTCCTTCCCTATTTGAACACCTATCCTTTTGTGGACTAATACAATAGTATTTGCAGGCTACTTCATTAAGGCACTGTTATGTGGTTCCTGTATAGCATGCAAGTGATATTAGTCCTTGAATCCCTTTGGTAATACATCTGAATGTAATAACGTGTTGCTACATGATAGCTGTGTATTTCTGTCATAGGTATTTGCAGTCATCGTAGTTGTGTTGGTGACTGACCCTCTTGGGCTAGGGTTACCACCTTTTCATATGTCCATAGTGGGTCCTTTTTGGGACACACATCTGATTTTACAGGCCGACACAAACCCATGGTCAGTACAAGGGATAGAACTTTCCTTTCTTGCCTGATTATAAGCTTATTCTTGTAGCAGTTTAGTAGCTTATCCTGTTTCCTGTACCATGTAGGTACTTTAGATACAGAAATAACTATTGTATGCAACTATTACAGTACATATGGGACATAATTATGTCCTACAATCCCAGGACATTTCCCACGTTTAATATATTTGGTCAGGACACAACCGCCCAAAGAGGGAGTGTCCCTCGCAAAGTGGAACAGGTGGTAACACTATCATTGGCTCATGTCCATAGCACATATTTGTAATGGTGTATAGGCATATACTCTCCATATCCTTTGTTGATAAAGGTTGGTAGTGACGGAATGTGTGATTGCTATGGTCTATGTTATACACATATGTGAACACTTCAACAGGTGTATACGGGAGACCTACGGAATTCTGAAACCACAGTATTCCAATGCACACAGTCCTGGGAACAGACTCCCATACCCCACATTACTGACATCGACAGTAACTCGTGAAGGTAACACGAATATGGAACACACATGCACGTACAGACACACTGCTACCCAACACATCCAAACAAACCATCCTACACTACATATGAGCAGGTGCCAAGCCCCCCTACACACCCCATGTAGGAGTCTGCACCCCACACACCACCCACTAATTTAATATTCTACATCCTAAGTTGCACAAACAGACGCACAAAGCTAACCCACAACCACACATTACAGTCCCCCAACAACACACACCACACACAGAACACACACTTACACACACTACAGCCCTAAGAAACACACGTACACACAGTAACCTACCCAAACCGCAACACCAGAAGCACTGACTAACTGTCCATTAACATCGTGAGATTACACCTCGCGCATCTGGTGTTTCGGTACTGTGTTCTTTCGGACCTTAAGCCTCGGGATTACGTACAGTATGTAAAGCAGTCGGTATGTGGTAGGTATCCCATTTATATGTACCTCCATGGTTATGTAGATGTTGTTAACCTATATATATATCTACATATATATGTATATCCCCATATATTGACATATCTCTCTCTCTCTCTATATATATATATATATGTATATATATATATATATATATATATATATATATATATATATATATATATATATATATCTATATATATATATACATATATATATATATAAATATATATATATATATATATATATATATATATATATATATATATATATATATATATATATATATATATATAAAACATACACCTTTCATTGTGTACATACCGGTTTGTCCTATTTCAACACATTCCTACCTTTTGTGTTTTATCCTGTCAATATACATGACTGCCATTGGTACATCTCATTAGCTTAGTGGTATGTTATTGTGATGAATGTGTACATGGTTGCCTGTTCTAATCCTGGCAGTGATATCTTACCTCTCAGAGCAGGCACTGGTAGTGCAAGGGTGATGAACGCACATTTCAGCGGTTGTGTGTTCCACATGTTTATTATTCTGTGGAGAACTACCTATATATGCAAGCTGTGTTTAAGGTATACTATGTAACATGTACACATCTGTGAAGATTCCTGTCAGGGATACTCCCCATTATTTGGAAACATCCCTGATTACATTATACAAAACCCCTCACTAACACTCTGGGGAATCCTTGCAGAGTGGGTGGTGAACAGTAGCTACACCCAGGGATCCCGCAAGTGGCTCTGCTCCACAGAGGGACAGTTAGTTGATTGATGGGGTGGTGACAGCAGACACGTTTTGCCTATGCTTATGAGTGGCCTTGGCGGTTGGGCATGTACCTACCTATGTATCTATGAACTTGTACATACAGTATGGACACATGCTGATAGCTTAATATACTGTTCAGGTATTGACTTAACTTGTGCCAATGGCGGTTGTGTGTACAATAGTTGAGGGATGCATATGTAGGATGCACACAGTAGTCCACCTATACATGACAATTTACAGGTGGTCGTGTGTGTGTGTGCCTTCCATGTTTGCTGTGTGTGCAGGTGGAGAAGGGTGTCAGTCTAGGAGTGCCTACACTGTCAGTGTATGTGCTATACGTTCCCTCTTTGCCAAGGCATGGGCATACTGGGCACGCCTCCATCCGCCTACTGTGGCTAGCACAGGGTGTTCATGGTCTGAGCCCCCCTGTGCCTGTGGGTCCCTTAGCAATGGTGGTGGGCTGTGAGGGCCTTCACCATTCTGGCCCTGCTGCAGCTGTTTCCGCAGGATCATATTGTGTAGCATGGCACATACTATGAAGATGTGGGCACATGTTCCTGGAGAGTACTGCAAGGCTCCACCAGATATGTCCAAGCAACGGAACTGTGATTTCAGCATCCCAAACATATGCTCTGTGATGATTCTGGTTTCTGCGTGTGCCTCATTATGGCGTTCTTGTGTGGCTGTGTGTGCATTTCTGATGGGTGTCATCATCCACAATTCCAGTGCATAGCCAGCATCCCCCACCAGGTGGCCATATGGGATGTCCCCCCTGGCAAATACCTGATACAGCTGTGAGGCATGCCAGATGTGGGAGTCATGATAGCTTCCAGGACTGCCAGCACACACACCCATGATAATGCCCTGGGCATTGCACATGACCTGGCAGTTGATGGAGGGGAATCCCCTGCGGTTTATGTAGTGCCTACCCTGTTCACCGGGTGGTGACTTGATGTGTATGTGTGTGCAGTCTTTTGCACCCAGTACCTCTGGGTAGTCCACCACATGGTGGAAGAGACGCATATTGCTGGCCAACTCCTCCTGCGTTCGGGGGAAGTGTATGTGCTCATTGGCATGTGGTAACATGGCATCCAGGAACTGGTGGAGTACCCTGGATGCTGATGCCTGTGAGATCCCCATGATATCCCCAGTTGGCCTTTGGAAGGTACCTGTGGCTAGTATTCTCAAGCTTACACATACATTTGTGTCCACTGGTATGGGTTCCGCTCTGTTACTCCTGGCTCTGAGATGTGGCCGGCACAGCTCAACAAGTTGCTGTATGATGTCCCTGTCCACCCTGTAATGCTCTACTATCTCCAGATCATGTAGCCCTTGGTAGGTTACCCTGGGTCTGAACACTCATCTCCTCCTCCAGTGCCTGAGATGGTTGTCAGCATTATCCTCCACACCACTGTCAGTCTCCAACACATGCTGGTGAATCAAAGCTATGGCAGCCCCTAACATATACATATTAAAAGTTCCCCGTCTGTATACACCAATGGTGCAGAGTGTCTGGCAATACACAAGTGTGTATGTGTGGGGCTTTCACACCTTATACTATTTTGCAATGGATGATGCTGGAGTAATTGGGTGTGTTTGTGCTATTCCAGCTGCAGGGTATCTTAATTATTGGTTTTACAGCAGGTACTGCTATTGTGGGGCCTTTGGTGTTGACTTACGCTTGTCTGCTGTGATTCATCTATTGCCCTTTACTTCTATTTTCAACCCAATTCACCTCCCATTGTCAGGCATGCATTCAGCTGCTGCCTTTCTTGTTTTGTGCTTCCACAACCCAGGATTGTGTTGGGAAATGTGTTATGTAGCTGATCTACAGCAAGTTTGTTTTGTTCTGCTGTGACAGTTCTCTCTTCTTTGCTGTATGGCACCTCCCCTTTCCTGTTCTGCAGATAGCTGCTAGCAACCTTGTTAGCTGTTGTCTATGGCCCACTGTAAGTTTCTAGGTGTTAATTGCTGATTTGTACTCCAGTTACCATGCTGCAGCATTTCATCTTTGCCTTCCCGTATCCTTCTTGTTTCAGCTGTGGTGCGCGCTGCGCCATCCGTTTACAGGGTTTCGTGCACATTTTTATCCACGTTCACATGAACTTTCAGTTACCTTGTGTGCTCTCAGCTAAGCAAAGCTATGGCTACTTCCACACCCCTATCCTGTGGCTTTGCTTAGCAACATCCAACATGGATTAGCAATGATCCAATGTGCTTACAGATACGGTGGTGCGCCCCTCTCTTGATGTCATGTTTACCTCCAGACCACTCCTTGCTGTTGTTATGCTACACCGTGTGGTACATCCTTACGCCAGTGGGACGTTTGCGATTCAGTATTACTTGACTCATTTGCATGGCATTGACTGTTAATTCCTAGTTACCGCACGGAACACTGTCACAGACCCTTAGCAACCCTGGCACCATGGTTGTGGTATAGCATGCGTACCATTGACTATTATGGGGATATCATGAATTGCGTTACATTACAGTTTTATAACATCTAAATATATTTTCATTATGATCCTGTTTGCGCACCGATGCACTGAGGTTTTACTTTGCGTTGGTGTGGCCATGAAATTAAATGTTAGTTTTTATATGTTGTGCATGTTGTTTTATGCCTTTGGCTATATATGTAGCCACTGGCATATATTAACATTATAACATGTACGTTTGGTCCACTTTCATGGCTCAGATTTAATGTTTGACAACATGTAAACCATTTTTTTTGGTTTACATTTCTACATGCTTACGCTACGCCTGCACAACTTCATGAATCGCTATATACCTTAATTTACATGCTACACTACTGCGCATGGGGTAATTAGCATACATGCGCCGGGAGCTGCGTAGCTCTGGTGTACGCTGGTAGTGCACATGGAAACAGCTCTTACTTGAATCGCTCAACAGCCATATTTGGTGCTAGATCACTGACGCTACTCCGGCGCATGGTGCAAGCTTAATGAATCCCGAGGAAAGACTTTCCAAGGCATATGCTTTCAGCATGATCATATCACTCTTGTAAAGAATGAGCAGATTAATAACACATTTATCAACTATGTCAAAGCACTCTGATATGTACTGTTTCATATCTAGAAACTGATTATAAGCCTATTTTAGTGGGTTGCAGCTGTGATTGTTGACAAATACATCATACAAAGAAGTATGTACAATAGCTGAAACACTCCAGTCATGTTTTTTTTACAACTGGTACTCCAAGAAAAAAGACACATTCTGAGTGTCAGACTTACTGCATCAGCCAGCTGTGTTGATGTAGTTGGGTGAAGCTCTGACTGCAACTCAAGTTGCACATGTTTGATTAGCAGCTCATGTGCCTTGTGGAGTTAGCTGTGAGGAAAAGGAATTCTGAAGCATTGCCTGCTTTCCACTTTCAGAGGGGAGGGGCTGGGGGTGTGCAGGGGATATGGCTACTACACCAGTCCTGTTGGAGATACTGAGGCCATGGAAGAACAGCCATTACTGCAGTAGGTATACCAGCAGAAAGATGGAAGTGCCACCATATAGGAGGAGGTGCTTCCCCTCATGGTACCATTTATGCCCACTTGGATGGTATCATCCTTGCATGTCAGTAGAAGAAAGGGCTTACCCAAAAACCACAGCCCAGCTCCAGTATGATGATTTTCTCTGTTCCTCTCTCCACTGCATGGGAACATATGAGAAATCATACTTTTGATGGCTATAGATTTCATCTTGTTTAGAGGGACAGGACCCCTTTGGATAATTGACATAGTGGGGGTGTGACCCAATGTTGTGGCCTCAGGAAGAAAGCAACCATAGGAGATAGCTAGGGATCTGAAGGCAGTATTAAGATGGAAAAAGAAAAGACTTGCAGCACTGTACAGACATGCTTGGAGTAATAAGATAAAGCATCAGAGTATAGAATGAGGCAGACAGCTGTGACAATGAATATGAGAAACTAGAAATATACACAAATGTGCATGCTGAACTGGATAGATGTATTACAATGCAAAAAGTAATAAAAATAATGTTTTACACATACACACACACACACACACACACACACACACACACACACACACACACACACAAACACAGACACGAAATACTGAACCAGAGACACACCGACAGCATTAAGGCAGCGTATATAAATATATTGGAAAGGAAAACAAATGATTTTAGAGTACATAAATACATTTTAAAAGAAAGCAAATAGTCATAAAGAGAAAATAAGTTTAAAATATGTGAACATAAGAAATTGGGTTCTGGTTGTAGACAATTACTGTCATTCAACTAAACAAGGGTTTTAGACTTTTACTTGGACTTATCTTTCTTTCCTTCCTTTGCAGGATACAAAAGCACTATTTTTTATTTAATTTAGGCTCTCTCCCCATCTTTTCAAAGATGTGTAGAACACCTGTTTATTAAATTATCATTTTTTTTCTGGTGGTCTAGTTGTTGCAGACTGCTCATACAGCCCATCAGAGGAGTCTGTGCATTTAAAATGATGCCCATCTTGCGCGGGCATAAAGCAAATGGGCATCAGCGTCAGTGTATCACGTCAGCTCAGACATGTGCATGATAGTGCGATTATGTGGTTGTGTGAGTGGGGACTGTACTGGATGCTTACTTGGGGTGAATAGTTTTTCATACACAAAGATAAAATATGTATTAGCACTGTTCATTATTGTTGACTCATGCTAAACCGAGCAACACTGTTATAAACAATTACTTGTTCTGAATATTATATAGGTATGAGTGGTTACTGAGTTAAATTATATAATATCACATCAGACTTAAGATATATAACGAAATTGCATTCCATTTATATTAACTTATACATTTAAAAACTGTTTATAATTGTTTACTGGCAATACAACTGTTTAAACTATTAATTGGGACATTATTGCTGTTAATTGCAGACTTCAAATCTATATAGTGAACATTAAGTTTAATAAGGTTGTTGTTTATTACTGTTATTTAGGACTGTGTTGTTTAGATATTATTAGTCCGAACAATTGTAGTCATTTAGTACTATTAGAGTCTCTATTGTAGAATAAGATTTGTCATTCATGCTTTTAGTATACTTAATGCAGAATAGTTTTTAATAACAGAGGATCTGCTTAGTTTGTTAGTGTTGTACTTATTATTCTAGAAGCAGTTGTATAATAGGAGTAACGTCTGTTATGTATGATGATTTCCATTTACCACAGTCATCTTTATTCACTGCTATCACTCTCTTCTGTTGATTGATGTAGAGTAACAATAATATCTTAGCACTATTGATTTTTTTACTTGCTGTTATTCCTCAGTTATTGATTTTTTTATATTGTTTTTACTTTCAGCTTTAAATAGATAACCTAAATAGATATACTTTACAGGATTTACTAAAGTAGAACGTCTTAATAGAATGCTTAGGATGTAAAGTAAATATAAAGACTAACAAAACTAATACAAAGTTTAGTGACTGCAGTAAGTCACAGGAACTAGTAATGATTGTAGAGGGAGAAACAATTGTTCCCTCAATTGACTGTTAGGGTAGCAATTACAAGAAAAACTTGGCCAAGCTACAGTTTTCACTGTTTATTACCTTATACCTTCTGTAACAGAGAACCATGGGATAGATATGCAAATGACCCCTTAAGGACATCAAGTGTTTCAGCTATATAGCTTCTGAATGTCCATGACTTTTTACTTTTTCTTTTTAAATCTTTGTATATATATTCAGGCCAATAAAGCCAAACCCCACTTGATGTGGGCAAGCATGTTTCAGACTTCTTAGGACCTTGTCATCACAGCATAAGTGGACTGTTTGGCTGTACTTTAGAAACATATGGTCTTTACACCAAGCTGATATCCATAATCATTAAGGTGTCTGCAAAATATCCCAACTAACATCCAAACCAAAATGTAAAAAGGTCAGGCGGACAAACAAATCAGTAAGAACTGCAAGAAAAATGTAGCAAGCTAGAGTTTTCACTGTGTGATACCTGGGAAAGAATTTATATGCTTTCACTTTCAGGATTAAAGTTAGTTGACCTTTGTGATATTATTGACAGATTACTTAAAGGTGAAATAATGTACAGTGAAACAATAATAACATATGCTAGAAATAATGACATAAGTCATATTCCAATAAATAATATGAAAGATTCAATACTGTACATCAATGAGAAGTTGAAAAATAATTCAGACCAAGTAATATTTAATGAAATGATTCCTTCAGCTAAATGGAATTACTGTCTCAATATGAAAGTACACATTTAATACACGTGTATGCCAGTTGTGCACAGGATATAATCTATAATTACGTAATACCTGGGAAGAGTACACACATGACTTGAGAACATTATCAAGTGACTTTTTCCATCTTTGACAATATGGCTGGAGGTACTTATCAGGGAAAGTAAGTGATTATATAATTTTTTAGGACATTGCATAAGTAAAAAGGTAGAAGTGGAAGATTCGAGAACACTATAACAATATATGTATGCAATGCACAAAGCATTTGTAACAAACTTAATGAGTTAAAACTTACTACATCTGAGAGTGAGTATGACATGATAAAAATAACAGAGGAATGGGATTTAACTGATTTTGTAATCCCTGGATTTGAGAAATATGAAATTTTATGAAAGACATCGAGAGGGAAGGTCTAATGATATTAATCATAGGTTCACAAGGTTAGTACTAGGCTAACTGCCCTTGTGAGCTATTGTAAGCCTAGCCAATTACCCTTGTGAAACTCAAACCCTGTGTACAGCCCTGGTGATCATTGTGGTATTCTGCCCAAATCTGCAGACTGCATGTGTTCTCCTTTACACAGAATTGATATCCGTGTTTGCTTACAAAGTTTCATGGCCAGCAATACTGTTGTGAGCCATGAAACCTAGCCTAGGCATGCTGCACCTCATTAATATGGATTGCACGCTGCCGCACGCTGAACACTGTCATTGTAACATGTTCTCAAAGACATCAAAGACACTATTTGGTCTAAAAAAGTCAACTGATCCAGACACAGAATCATTAATGACTGATTAATTAGATCCAAGCAACTCAGAATGCTGGCATGTTACGAAAACCCAAATACAGATCAAATGAAGCATATGGAGTTCCTAGACAGACTTGAGACTAGACTTTCTCACAACAAAATGATAGTTCTGGGTGATTTCATTTACCAGGACATTTATTTTATTTATTTATTTGCAGTTGTTTAACCAGGATAGTCCATTGGGCCTAAAGAACCCATTTTCAATGGAGTCCTGGGGAGAAAAGCTCCACATACAGATAATACAAAGATTATAGTCCACATACAGATTATACAAAGGTTATGTTACACACATAGTTTACATGAGAAATTAAAGAAAAACATTGTAAGATTGCAGGGTACAAATAAGGAGTTATATGCTAGAAGCCAGCATGAATTTGCTGGTTAAGTTTTGAGACATAGGAAAAGAGGAGAAGTGTTGGGAGTAGCGAGTAGGTTATGAGGGATGTGTACAGGAGCATTCCCAAGAGGATTTTAGATGAGAGTGCAGGGATTTTGTAAAGGATGGTAGGTTGGTAATGGTTCGAATGCAGGGGGGAAGGGAGTTCCATAGGCGTGCTAGTGAGAAGGACAGGAGGTTTTGTACAGGAGGGTGTAAGGGTCTGTAAACTTCAATGAAGTTTGATTATTAGATCTTAGAAGTCTTTGAGTTGTTTGCATTTTGAAGGTAGATGAGAGAGAGGGACAGAGGGATGGCTGGAAAATGAGTTTATGTGCATAGGTGAGCTGAGTGTAGGAGAGGTAGTTAGGAAGCTCTAGCCAGTTGAGTTGGAAGAGAGGTTCGCAGTGATGGGTGGATAATTTGTTACTGGTGGCGAATCTGGCTATTTTATTGTAACAAGAGGACAGCTTGGTTTTCAGAGAAGATTGTAGGTTTGTAAGAAGAGGGGCACCATAGAGAAGGGAGGGAAGGAGAAATGTGGTAGAGAGAGTAATTTTGGTAGTTGAGGTGAGGAACCGATTGTGACGGCAGAGCATGCCCAATTTTTGATGAGTTTTCTTTATATTTAGTAGCAGATGGGAGTTGAATTTGAGCTTGTCATCAATTTGGACACCCAGTAGTTTGGCTTCAGATACCAGCTCAAGAGATGTGTTGTTTTGGCTGGTGATAGTGAATAGAGATCTATCAAAGTAATTTGTTTTGGAGGGGGTAAATATCATAAGTTTAGTCTTAGCAGCATTGAGTGCAAGATGGTTGTCTTTCATCCATTGTTCTGTGGTGGTGAAAGAGTCTTGGGTGAGTTTTAGAAGAGTTGGGATAGATGAGGAAGCACAAATGATTGTGGAGTCATCTGCATATTGAATAATGTTTGCAAGGGGGATAGAGTGGTAGAAGTCATTAATAAAGATATTGAAGAGGAGCGGACCTAAAATAGAACCTTGTGGAACACCTGTAGGGGTGTTGAGGAAGGAAGAGGTGGCTTTTTTCCATTTGATGGCTTGTTGCTTATTAGAGAGATAGCTAGTAAACAAATGTAGGGAAGAGGGGGTAAGGTTTAGGTTAGATAGCTTAGTAAGAAGTAGGTTATGAGAGATAGTGTCGAAGGCTTTAGAGAGATCGAGTAGGATGGTAGATACAGTGAAGCCAGAGTCTCTTGCTTTATTCAGTGTTTCAAGGAAGGATAGGAGAGCGGTCATGGTGCTATGATGGGGTCTGAATCCGTGCTGTGTGGGAGTTAATAGATTGTTGTCCAGAAGATGGGGAAGGAGCTGTAGATGGATACATTTTTCTAGAACTTTTGAAAGGGGAGACAGGATGGCTATGGGACGGAAATTGGTAATGTTATTATTGTTACCACCTTTGTGTAGGGGAATGATGTAAGCTTTTTTCCAGATTTGAGGAACAGTACTTTCTTGGATAGAGCAGTTAATTAGTATGCTGATAGGGAGGGCAATGGCTTCTGCAGCTATGCTAAGGTAATATGAGGGAATGTTATCTGGGGCATTGGTGCATGGTTTTAGTTGTTTCGGGAGTTTATATATGGTGGATGTAGGAATAGGAGTTAAGGAGAAAGGTGGGGGTGTGGTGTGAATGGGGTAAGTTGGAGGGGGAGAAGCATGAAGAGGGGTGGGAGAAGTTGGAGGGGGAGAAGTCTGAGGAGAAGTGGGAGAAGTTGGAGGGGGAGAAGCAAGAGGAGAGGTGGGAGAAGAGTTAGGAGAAGTGGAGGTAGGAGAAGGAATGTTATTTGAGAAAGAGGAGGTAAGTTTGGTGTTAGAGTCTATGAAGAAGGAATTGAATTGGGTAGCAAGATCTGTGTCATCTACATTTGGGCAGGGAATAGGGTTTTCTGTGGTTCCGGGTTTTAGGAGCATAGTTATACCCCGCCAGAATTTTTGAGGGTTAGTTTTGTGATTTGTTTGGAGTTGGGTGAAGTAGTTACGACGGTCTGTTGAGATAAGTTTTTTAACTGAGTTACGAAGAGTTTTGTATTCATTGAGGGAAGATATAGATTTGTTATTTTGATATTGTGTCCAGACTTTGTCTCTAAATCGCATGGAGGTTAGGGTGTATGCAGTTAACCAGGGTGTGGATTGTTTTTTTATTCTTTTGGTTTTTGAAGGAGCATGAGAATCTAGAAGGTTTAGGAATGTGGTATTAAAGTGAATGATTGCATCATCAAGGGGTAGAGTTTTTAAGGGGTACCAGTTAAGTGATTTTAGGGAATTGCAGAAGGCTTCTGGGTTAAAGTTTTTGTGGCATCGGGAAGTAATATAATTATGAGTGACTTGTAAGGGAGAAGGAAGACGTCTAGTGAAGATAGGAAGGTGGTCACTGAGGGAGTCAGGTAATGTTCCGCTATGTGGGTAGTAGTGAGGGTGGGAGACTAGAATCCAATCTAGGGTGCTGCCACTGGTGAAGTCTTTGTATGGTCTAGTAATGGAGTTGATGGGTTGACAGTAGTTATATAGGTTGATGTTAAGGGAGTGAGAGGGGGACTGAATGGAGGACCAGTTAATATTGGTATCTCCCATGATTATAATTTCATTTTTAATGTTAGCTGAGATCCAGGAGAGGATTTCTTCGAGAATTGGTATATTGTCTCCTGGGGGAATGTAAAGAGAGACAATGTATATGTATTTGTGTTTGTTCAGCTGGAGAAGAGCCAGTATTAATTCTGCTTTGTAGAACTGGGGGATGGCTTTGTTATAGGGAGTTATACATCGGGAGGATGAGTAGAGTAGGGCTACACCACCTCCCTTTTTATGGGTTCTGTCTGATCTGATGATTGAGTAGTTAGGTGGTACTATCTCTGAATCTTTTATATGTGGTTTTAACCAGGTTTCAGAAATGGCTAAGATGTCTGGTTTGCTGTGAAATAACCGGGAATGTAGATTTGGAATTTTGTTAGCTATGCTTTGTGCGTTAAGGGATGCAAATAGGATGGATTTAGAACTTGAGGAGGAGAGGATTGGGCCTGGGTTGGGGTGTATATCACCAGATAAAAGTATGGAAGTTAGGAGTTGAGTTAAGTAGTAGAGGTATTTGAGTTGTTTTGGTTGAGGGATGTGGGTTAAAGGATTAGTGGAGGATATTGGGTGGAAAGTTTGTAGACATATACTAGAAAACATATTGTACGGGAAATAAATATGCATGTAAGTTTATTATTATGTTGTGCTATTATAGTGCGTCTCAACTGGATACTAGGAAAAACAGATTACTGGATCTGATATTGCCCAATTACCTAATGCAATAATTAATATACACAACTGAATGCCACTAGGTCATTCTGACCATACTTCTTTAAATTTTACCATAAGGAAAGAAAAGTGGAATACTAAAATGGTTACATTCTATGATTATAATACAATTGACTACAGTTTAATTAAATATTAAATTAAAAGAATAAGTTGGAATATCGTATCTGCTTATTCTGGTTGCGGATATAACATCTTAGAAAAGATTTTGAGTAGTGATATTAAATCTAGTTATAAATAAATCAGATAATAAATTCCTATTTTGGTGGAGTAACAACTTAGACTTTATAGGAAAAATGACAAGGATGCTCATGAAGAACAAAAATATCCTGCACAATATAACAAAAGTAATGTGAATAAGATAACTTAGGCATTGCAATTTAAAAGTTAAGGGGTGGGAGGATGGAGAAAGCAGATAAAAACTAATTTAGAAATAAATATAGCTACTTCCAAAAAGAACTATTATAAGTACATTAATAACTCACATAAGAAGATATTAAATGCATCTATAACAATTGGATCTAATGGTTTTTAATTAATTGTTCCAACAGCAATTTCAAATGCATTTAATAAGCATTTTACAGATATAAATAACACTTGTGGCTTTAACAAATACATATTCACTAAGCTAAATACAGAGGAATATGTTTGTCCTGTAATTTCACCAACCAGTGTTGAAAGTGCATTAGGAAAGCTTCAAAATAAGATATAGACTGGTACAGATGATATCCCTTCTAAACTACTAAGGGAGAGAGAGAGAGAGAGAGAGAGAGAGAGAATAAATTAATTAAACCCCTCAGTTGCATCTTCAATTCATTCCTTAGAACTTGCACAGTTCCTAAACTTTAAAGATTCTCATCTGTAACACCAATACATAAAAAGGGAAAACAGTTGATGTGAACAATTATCACTCAAAACGTTTAACATCTATTTTAGGGAAATGTTTTTAAAGCTGTTTATTGGAGTTATTAGAACAAGATAGGGCGATGTAAATCAACATGATTTTACTGAGGGCAAATCTACTCTAACCAATTTAATTGAATTTTATTATCAAGTTATAGTTACTATAGATCATATATTTAGATTTGAACAAAGTATATGACACTCTACCCCACAAAACAACACATATTATACTTATCAAAGAGAATTTCAACCGGTATTTGATCAATTAGATAATGGAATGGGTATGTGAAAGGGAACAAGTTGCATCTGTCCATGGACAGAGTTATAATCCTTATTTTGTAACAGCATGGCTCCATCGGGGTTCATTCAGTGTTGAAGCCTCTACTGTTCAAAATTGTTTTTGCTTCTTTTCCAGCAACTAATCACGGTTGGATGAACAAATACACTGACAATTAATTGCAAGTTAGGGTTTGTTCTAACTTCTGCTAATGAGTTTGATAATATTAATAATTACAGGTTAGACATGTCTACGTGAGCTAATAATATCGGCATTAAATTTAGCAGAGACAAATGCAATGCAATATATTATGGCAAAAACACCATAAAGCAACCAGTTCTATTATACAGTATGATTTTAACAAAAGTAGTTGATTATAACGATCTGGGAATATTAATTGCCTTTAATCTGACACTAACTAAGCATGTTAATTCTATTGCAGCCAAGGCCATGAGACAATTAGGTTTATTAATGAAAAAAATCTCTTTGAAAGAGTTTGAATGTGTTTTATATTTATAGGGAATGTCAACTTATAAAACCTGAGAGGGTCCAAAGGAAATTTAATAAAAAAATAAAATCACTAAAGGATCATATACAACAAGAAAGAAGTTCCTATCTAAAATTGTTCACTATTCATTACATATATTTAAGAGAGAAACTTATATTTGGTTATAAGGAATTTAGAAATGAGATGTTCCATGCAATATTTAATTTGAATATTAATAATAACAGTAAGAAGGAGAGAGTCACCACTATTCAAAGTCTCTATGCTACAGTTCATTTCTGTGAGGTACTGGGGTCAAATACTGCACCCACTTTGAAATAAAAGCCCCACCTAGTAACTTGGGAAAGAGATGTATCCATTAGTAGTTAGGTGGTTTGTAATGTACAGAAAATCATATCCCACATATGGTACAACAGTGACATGTACAAAAGGTTTGCAAATGGTGACTTTCCATAAGAGCACCTAATGGGGGATGCAGGATGTGCACTAGAACCTTGGCTCACAACCCCTATAAGAAACCCATACAACCACACTGAATAAGCCTACAACACTGCAGATGCACAGAGTAGAATTATTTGAAAGTATGTATTTTGGCTGTTCAAATCATGGCTCCACCATCAATACACATCTGGAGATACCCTGCAGTATGACCATGCCAACTTTGCCAAAATGCTGACTGTCTGTAACATCTTATATAACATCATACTTGGAAAGCAGTTGCAGCAGTGAGTCTCAGGACAGGGACCATAGTTCTCACCAGCACAGCCAGGGCCAACTGACACAGATGCGGTGGTTGATGAGGAACCTGCTGTTGGGGATTATCATGACAGACAGAGGCACGCACAATATACCAAAGACTTCCCATACTCTGGAATAAACTACCTATCTATATCAAACAAAGCTCCTCATTAGCACTCTTCAAGAAAAAATCTTGATGATTGGATGGAAAATAGGAAATTCACCCCAGGGATCACCTCTGTGGCTCTGCTCGACAGTGGCACAGGAAAATAATTTTCTTGGGTGGCAAAAGCCAGGGTACCTTTTTGGCTGGGCTTGTATAGGCGCCAGGGCCAATAGCCTAGCATGGCACTGGTAATGGGCAGCAAATGGCACACACATTCTCTACTTAATTAAACAAAATGAGCTAAGCACATACAAACAGTAACACTGATGCATGCAAACATACTATCCTTTGCCTACCCAGACATGGATGGCTACTATGAGCATCAGACTTAGGCAACCTCAGGTTTCAATGGTGTCAGCATCAGTAACAAAGGTGAGTGATTACCCTCTAATGACTAGATAATGCTTACCTAGTTTATGTACTGCACAAACTATGATCAACTGTACAGAAATGTCATAAGTACTATATTTGACTGATATATGCAATAAATACAGACCAAACGAGCTATGGAACTTTAAAATGGAAAAAAAATATATATTTTTTCTGCTGATGCATTTTTTTGTTTCCAGCCTGTGTGTCATGCCTAAGAGCCCTATGTCAGAAACCCCAGCAGGGATTATGGCAATCTCAGCATCAGCTGAACAAGGGGTTGGACAAGCTATGCTACTTAAGGAATAGTACTGTACTAATTTTACTACTACTGCCATTACTAATACAACTATGACCATTACAACTGATAACTCTACTGATAAAACAAAATGAAAATTATTACATGATGAAAACATGCATTTCACTAAGCAAACATTAGCTGGCCACTATGTGCATCAGACATCGGCAATACTAAGTCACACAATTGTGCAAAGGGCAGGGCACAGTCATCATCGCTTGCACAGTGTGTGTATGTGTATGTGTGTATGTGTATGGAGGGCACTGCAGGAATGAAAGCCTGGCACAAAGGAAGTGTGTGTATGTGTGAGAGATGGTGTCAGAGTAAGTATGGACTGTCAGGACTGTTATCTCCAGATGTGATTTTATGATTGTGTGTGTGAGGTGTCTTGATCAACATAAGGTGTACTGTGTTTTGACTTGCAGGAACATAGGTAGAGCATTTGTGCTAACACTATGCCCTAGCATCCTGCATGTGTGTGAGCTTTGCATGGCAGAGGATTTAGTTAATCACCAATGCCTCGTACCGTGTGAATACCTCTGCCAGTAGTTGCCCTGCTAGTTCCATGACCCTAGCAGGAAGTCAGGGTGTTACCTGAATGGCAAAGATCTTTGCAGGATGACCTACTATTATGACTACTTACATGCCTACAACCACTTGGCCAATCATATCTGGGCATGGACACATGCACTACTGCAGGACAGGGATCTGGCACAGCCACTTTGTCCAACATCTGATTATATATCAGCTGTTTGGCCTCATGGATGCTGAACCTTCCCAGCAGGGATTTCATAAAATACACTGCATGGCCCAATGCGACATTCATCTGGTCCAAGGAGTGACACACATGGTTCAGCATCCATGAGGCCAAACAGCTGATATACCAGAATGCATGACATGCAGTAGTCAGATTATCTCTTCTGAGACCCTGGTGGAACTTGACTGTGTCTCTATGTTAGCCCTGCACATACATTGAGTGACTAATACTGACACACCAACATTAGGGGCAGGGCAGTAAGCATGCCTTCTCTGAGCACCTCTACTCACACCTCATGTGTGGTACTTCACCTCATGAAGGCAAGGGAGAAATTCCACCAGCTCTGCAACCGAGGCAATCACACTATCCTGATCAATCTTGTCCCGTTCAACCTGTCCACTCTCAGATGGTTCTGTGTCATGGATATGTATAGGTATAACGACTGTGTCCAGACTGTGAGGAGGGGATGTGGGAGCCAAACCATCCATGTCAGACATGCCTTCTGCAACCCTAGACAATGCCTGTTCATCACCATCAGAGGACGCTGATACTCCAGTATTAGGAGGTTGGAGATCCACAGTGTTGGTTACAGTCTCACCTGTGAATACAGCAAACAAAAAAAAAAATAGAAGAAATACAAAGATGCTACCTATACCTGAATGAGCACACACACACACACACACACACACACACATATATATATATATATATATATATATACACACACACACACACACACACACACACACACACACACACACACACACACACACACACACACACACACACATTTCTTTATAAATGTTAAGTTGGCAAAAACTGCTAATCATGTCTATGTTTCATGACAGTGCCATAAGTGAAGGGTTCAAACTAGACAAGGTAACATCTCTGTCAAATTACAGACCATTACTGTCATCGTATTATTTATATAGTACCACAAAGTTGAGAAATTATCTCAGTGATTTATTATTTTTTATTTAATCCTTTGTATATTTGGAATTGTGCATCTATCCCCATCATCAATGCCCTTCACTGAATGTCAGTTCACGTCCTATGGAAGAACCTCAAACTTTAATTATGCATGTGCATGGATATCAGTTGCGCAAATGAGACTGGTGATGCTGTACCTTAGCACTTTGGACAGTACTCAATGCTGAAAATGCATCTGTTACATAACTTTCTCAGTGGCTCAATGTTTAGTGAAGTATGTTCTAACTAACAGCCTAAGTAGTGCAGGGTTTGAATCCACATTTGGGATAGTATGCCTTTATGAGTCATAATACGTGTCTTTTTTTCTGTACTTGAACCTGAACTACAGGTGCAATTTTAAATGTGAATGTTGCAGCACAAGTGTGTCGAATTGTTGCAAAACAAGATAAATGTAATCTGTGTCACCTGCAGTACTTATACCACTGATTATAGTAAAACAACCCTTCTATGTGTATGATGTTACTTGTGCAAAAGTATATAGCAGTACAATTAGCCACATAATGGTTTAGGGAAATATGAAGAGTAGAGCAACACAGCTTAAAAATATTTATGGCAATGAATTCAGTAGAACATAGTTTTCATTACACCAAATGCACATTGTACAGATATATGCTGTGTAGAACATCACTTCTTGTATAGTCTGTTTGCCTCCTTCCTCAATATGTCATCATCATCATCAGCTCCATTTTTCCTATTTTCTTCATGGGGTCCTGGTATCGTGTTAACTTCTCTGTCTCTCTCAATTCAATGCCAACACTCCTACCTTCATGCATTATTGTCACAGATCTTTCACACAATGCATCCACCTCTTTGCTGGATATCCTTGTTTCCTCTTACCTTCTTTCTGTCTGTCACAAATCTTTTTCACCAGATTGCCTTCAGCTTTTCTGCATATGTGTATGAACCACCATAATCTGTTCTCTTTGATCTTTTCTGAAATTGGAGCTACTTTGGCTTCTGCTCTTATGTCCTCATTTATTCATCTGTCCCACAGTGTGATCCTACCACCCTTCTCAAGCACTCCATTTACATCACCTCTAGGTTCCTTATCTGCTCTTCCTTTACTGCACAGGTTTCTGTACCATACAGTAGTACTGGTCATGCCACTGTCTTGTACACTTTACTTCTCAGCTTCTTTGGCATTCTTCTGTCATAGACTACACCTGAGACAGTATGCCAGTTGGCTGCAGCCCCCTAATTCTAGCTTTGACTGCTTCATTAAGATTTTCCTTCTCCTTAACCATACCTCCCATATACTTTACCTGTTCCACTATCTTCCCTTCTGTCTCAATTCTCAGCTTCTTCTGATTTCCCCAATTTGCTGCCCTTACCACTGCCTTATCTATGCTTAGTTTCATTCCACGTGCCTTCAGTTTTGCATTCCATTCTCTTGTCCTTTACTGAAGTTCTTGCTCAGAGTCTGTCTGTAAAGCCACGTCATCTGCATACAGCAGCTTTGCTGATCTGTCCCTCTGACATGTTTGCTAATGTAGTCCATCACCAGTATGAACAGCAGTGGGCTCAGAACTGAACCCCGGTGCACACCCACTCCCACTGGGAACCCCTCTGTGAGGCTGAGCACTCTTTGTACTTGAGTGATTGGGTCTTTGGCGACCAGTTGGCATAATGAATAAGGTATTTGTCTCCCCTGTCTAAGGTACAAGGTTCGATCCTGATTTCTGACTGGTGCCAGTTTGGAGTTTGCATGTTCTCCCTGTCTCTCTGTGGGGTTCCTCCCACCTCTGAAAAACATGCTGTTTCCAACTCAAACTCAGCAATGAGTGGAGCTGTGGGTAGCAGCACAGACTCTGCATGGTGCCCTATAGGGGGAAGAGTTGTACAGACTAACTGCTTTGGACATCTATTGTGATGCGCAGCATCCTCAAGATAGGAGAACACAGATCACAGACTGTGTGCTGTGGCAGGGCTAGCCACTTGGTGAAAAATATATGGATCTAAGTGATTTGGTCATGTTGACTAATGTCCTTCCTCAATATGTGTTATAACAGAAATACATCATAATCTCATTGAAAATAACACATCATCACACTAAGTCAGCAATTATAAAAGTTTATTTTTCTTTGCATGAGACTTGGCATGGAGCACTGTTACAATGTATGAATAACTGTAGGGGATTTACACTTCATGTCTTATGGTAAAAACTCAGAAAAAAATCATGCATGTGCTAAGTATTCACCATCAGCCATGTTACTGTCACTTCTCCTTTGGCATAAGACGTTAATACACAGCTCTCTGGAATGTCAGCTTACATAGACAAGGGTTCAGATCCAGCAATCTCTAACTACTGTGGATGAATAACAGATAATTAATATAGGTCATGATGGCTTAATCAATAGATGTAATGTTAATAATTCAATATTGGGGTAGCACTTGCATGGCTACAGGATTTTAGGTGAATCATATGGCTTCAGACACACCACTGAAGTAATCCCTTCAAGAGTGTTCTTTCCAACACCTCTGCTTATTTTCTTCCATGGCATCAGTGATTAATATGCCTTTCATTATTTATTATTATTTAGTAAAGTCAATCTTCAGTGATTTGCCAGAAGAACACAAATTTTATGAGGAACAGACCAAAAATATAAGGCATAAATCTGGACATTCTGCAACAATCTGTACAGTTGAGATGTATGCCATCTGCTGAGTAAGCCATTTCTGTCTATCAGTATTGTCACATATATTACTTATACATTGCCTGATTTGAACCCCTGCATTATCTGTGCCCTGTCTATCTATGTCCAGACCATATAGAACTGCATATGAATCACTGATGCCATAAATATTACATAGATTGTAAACAATATTAACAATTTATATAAAAGACAAAAACCTCGTACAGCCAAAGTCAGCAAGATAAAATAACCACACTGTACTAGAGCCCACTCAGTTTATTACCCGTTTTTTGTCAGAAAAGACTTCATCAGAATACAAAACCTTAAAAAACTCACTCAGTTTAAATTACACCCCAATCACACTCAATGTACCAATTAAACAATTAAAGCATTAACCTAAATAAACATACTACCTTTTAGTTTTGTTAATATATACTCTTCTATTTAAAAAAAAAACATTTAATATTCACCATATAATTAAGTCCAGGGGCTTTATCTGACTTTAAGCTAATTTGCCATAAAGCATCTTTTTGTTCCAGAAGTTTTGAAATCCCCTCCTCTTAGATCCATTTGTCCCTGCTCTATGACTGAAAAAAGAATTTTATTTATAATTAGAACACTTTAAAGTGTGTTTAAACAGTGCACTTTTGATGTCCCTCTTCTTAATATAATACTGATGTACCCTAATATGCTGGAATAACCCCTTAGTGGTCCTCCCAACGTAAAAAGCCGGACATCCTGAACAAACACAAATGTAAACTACACCCCTAGTTTGACAGTTGTATCTCCCTTTTAAATTAATTGTGTATGACGGGTCAACCAACATAATATAAGGACCTTCCATAATGTAACAACAAACTTTACAATGTCCACATTTAAACATTCCAATAAATTTATTGGAGCAAGTATTACTACCCACAACCTTAGTACTATCATTTTGTAAAAGAGTTTTGAAATTAGAATTATTTATAAACAAAGCTTGGGACATAACCCAAAGTATCAAATAATTATTTGTTCCCTTGTAAAACTTTCCAGTTATTGCTAATAATTGAACATATACTGTTGCTGTCCACTGTCATATCTAAAACACTAGTTAACCTTTTATCTTCACTTCCACCACCTCATTTTCAAAACCCTTTTCATGTTTGTTGAAAGAATATCTTAAAATAGGTGGAAAGGAAGAATGTCTTTTTTTCCATAATTTCTTTTTTTAACTGCTCCAAAAAAAAAAAAAAACTTTTTCATACCCCCTATTTAAAAATAAATTAGTAATAAGGCTGAATTCCTCCTTTAAAACTACATCATTAGTTGTCATTATGCTTGCCCTGATATATTGTCCTCTGGGCAAATTCCTTTTCATAAAAAATGGGTGATTGCTATTATAATGTAAGTAGCTATTGTTAAAAGTGGCTTTTCTATATAGCCTACGTTCAAATTCCCCATTATCAACATTCCACTGTAATGTAACATCCAAGAAATCGACATCATGACCCACCTCTCCCATTGTAATCTTTAAAAAGGAAGACTTCATTTATTTCACCCAAACAATTCTGACATTCTCGGGGAGCTCCTTCTAGAACAAAAAATAAATCATCTACAAAGTACTTGTAAAATCATACTTTGTATGTCTCTTTAACACTACATAACACAGCGTATTCCCACCAACCTAACACTATATTAGCAAATGAGGGGGCAGCTGGAGACCCCATAGCCGCTCCCCTTCTTTGCTTGTAAAATTGTTTATTAAAAATGAAATTGTTGTTGTCCAACAAAACATCAATTAAACTACAATAAAAATTGATCTGCTGGGTGGAAATATGACATAAATTAGTAAGAAACACTCAGACAAATTCTACACCTTCATCATGTGGTATTGCTGTAAAAACTGAACATATATCAACTGTACAAATAATTTTTTGCTCAGGCATGAATTTATATGCAACATTAAATTCATGGAACTCTTCCAAAAAGTCCCAAGAATCTTTAACATATGAGTCTAACTTGTTCACTAAAGGGTTCAACACAGCATCCACTACTAAAGAAACCCCTTCAGTGATATAGTTAGAAGCAGAAACAATAGACTGAAAGGGGGAATTATCTAAGCATTTATGCAACTTAGGAATCCCAAACAAAACCCCTACCCTGGGATTTTCTATATTACAAAAATTAAACATTTCTTCATTCAAGTTTCCTTCTAAAAAACTATCATACAAAAAGGTGCGTACATATTTGTAGCATTTATTAATGCACGTACTATCAACTTTTCTATATTCACTTTTATTATTTAACGTTAGTTCAATTTTTTTAATATACTTTTTAGTCCATTAAAACCAACCCACCCCCCTTGTCGGCCTTCATAATTCTAAGTTCTTTATTTTCTCTGATTTCATTCAGAGCAAGTTTTTCATTCAATGAAAGATTAAAAAACTTTCTATCTAAAATTTTTTGTTATTTAATAATTCTGTAATAGCATCCTCGCACAGTGTTTCAAATACTTTTAAGGTATGATTTAAAGGTGGATTAAAAGTCGAGGGTTTCACAAGCCTTAATACATTTGTTAAATTAACATCACTTAGTTTATAACATAAATTAAATTTCCGCACATGTTCTTTTAAATGTAAAACTGTCCTGGAAATGTCAGCTCAATGTGCAGGAACAAAAGATAAGCCAAGTTTTAAAATCTTTTCATGTTAACTATTTAACCAAAAGGTGGACAGGTTATAAACTTTGGTATCATACTTAGCTAATTGTCCGTTGAGGAATCTGACCTTACTCGCCCTCGAAGTCTCAGTGTCTGTATTCTTTCCGGTTTCTCTTCGCTGGTCTGAAAAAAAGAAGAAATGATCTTTGGTCTAGCTCTTTAGAAATAAAATTGGAAACTTCTTTAGTTGGAGAATGTAATGGCAGTTCATCAAAATCTTGTCTGCCTTCTTCCCTGCATTCATTAACCTTCTCACTATTTCCGTTCCTTTTTAACCCTTTGGAAATGATGTCAGCATCTCTTGGCATTAGGGAATATAGCAATAACCCACACCTGGGTATGGGTAATGCTGGATTTACCCACGGTTGGTGTGATTTGGTCACGAGGGCGAAGCCAGAGTGACCAAACAAAGCCAACCACGGGTAAATCCAGCATTACCCACACCCAGGCGTGGGTTATTGCTATTATACAATGACATTATTTAAGAAAAAAAAATTACTTTTCTTAAATAATGGCATTGTATAATGCCTCCTTGCTGCCCTTACGCAGCTGTCTGGTATTCTGCGGCGGTTCTGCTGTACTGCGCATGTGTATGCCTATGCAGTACATCAGAGCTGTGGGCAAAAGCAATGGAGAAGCCAAGATCTCCGTTGCTTTTTACAAACTGTTTCACTATGTTAAATGGGTTTAACATAGTGAGACAGCTTTAAAAAAAGCAAGCTGCCTCGTTATGTTAAACCCATTTAATATAGCGAGACAGTTTTGAATAAAGCAACAGAGAAAGCAAGATCTCCGTTGCTTTTTACAAACTGTCTTGCTATGTTAAACTCATTTAACATAGCGAGACAGCTTTAAAAAAAGCAACAGAGAATCTCCGTTGCTTTTTTTAAAGCTGTCTCACTATATTAAACTCGTTTAACATAGTGAGACAGTGTGAAGCAATGGAGATCTTGCGTTCTCCGTTGCTGTAAAAAAAGAGTTATAGTAATGGAAATAGTCCGGGCGATCGGACTTTTTTCCATTACTATAACTCTGATTTACAACGTGCACGCTGACCAGTCAGTGTGCATGTTTTGAATATTAATGGAGGGTTGTTGTATAATGTCTATATTTTATTTGATTCACTGAATCAGTACCAATGATTCTACCAGAATTATTAAAGTTGTTAAAGTTGAATTTTTTAGGGTTCCTTGTCCTCTGTGATGGATCAAAGGACGAGTAAGTACTAGAACCCTCATAAGCTGACAAATCTCTTTGTAGTTTTTTATTTTTGCAAGCCGTAATCGGAACTTCTAACTGCTCAAGCTGGCTTAACATGTTGTTATATTCTAAATAAAACATTGAAACCATAGCAAAGTTGTTTTGTATTTCACAGTCCAGGGCAGTCATTTTTTTAGTTTTAGTTCGTTCATTAAAGTTTGATTGTTCCTGATGTGAAGAACACCCACACCTCCAGGTTAGTAGCACAGTACGCAGAATCTGAGACTATCCAAGTGCAATTGACAGTGGGTAAATTGACTGTTCAATTTATAGGTTGTTACAGATCTCCCACCTTGTCTCAGGACCCTCACGCAGCATTCCTGAGAACATTAGAAGGTATGAAGAGTCTACCCAACACCATGCTACTGGGTGACTTCAACTATCCAAACATTGACTGGGAAAACTACTCAAGCTCAAATGCCCTAGCCCAATGCTTCCTTGAGTTTATAAACTCAAATGCCCTTGAACAGCTGGTCACCACTCCCACAAGAGGTGACAACATACTGGACCTGGTCATCACCAACATGGGAAACCTATGTTCCACACCTGAGGTAAACTTGTCATTGGTAAGATCAGATCACAAACTAATCACACTGGACATCCACATCCCGACCCCCCCCCCCCCCTGCCTAGTCAAGGAAATCAAGGTAAAAAACTTCTCTAAAGCCAACTTCACACTCCTCAAGACCGAGGTGGGAAGTTTCAAAGCTCCCAATCAAATGGAAAATGATGACCCATCGGCAGAATCCTTTACAAGTGCATTCTATGAACACCTTCAAGAATGCATGGATTGAAACCATCCCAAGTAAAACCAAGACCAACTCCTCAAAAAGAGGAAGCCAGTCTGGTGGACCCCGGCCATAAATAAACTTTACAACAGAAGGAGGAAACTCCTGCAAGATAGAACAAAATCCCAAAATAAGAAGGCATCTCTGATTAACATCAGTAAAAAACTGTGCTCCCTCATTAAATCATCCAAGGTCAACTTTGAAAGAAAAATAGCCAATGACTCTAAGGATAACCACAAGGCCTTCTTTAACTATGTCAAGAGTCTAGGGGCAAACTTTCAGATATGCTCCGAGCTAGTGCATAATAGCCATAAATACACTGAACCAACTGACATTGCCAACATCCTGGCTGACAAGTTCAGTGCAAACTTCAGTCACCCCTCTCCACCAAAGGGGATAGCACCCATCCCAGAAGAATGTGATGCTCCATATATCTCAGACACACAAGTAAAGACAGCCCTTGCAAAGGCCAAAAACACAGCATCAATGGGACCAGATGCTATCCCAGGTTGTGTCTTACACGAGTTTCAAAATGAACTAACCCCCATCTCAAATCACTATTCAAACTCAGCCTCTCTACAGGCTATGTACCCAAAGAATGATGTACAACAACAGTTGTACCACTCCACAAAGGTGGTGCCACAACTGACCCTGGGAACTATCGCCCTATAAGCTTCACTAGCTTGGTCTGCAAAGCCATGGAACGCATTATCATGGAGCTCATTAACAGGGACATTGGGAACCTCCAGACACTGGACCCCACCCAGTTCGGCTTTGTTAAAGGCAGATCTTGCCTCCTGAACTTGGTTGAATTCTTCGAAACAGTCACCAAGGCCATAGATGAAGGGAAGGTGGTCCACACAGCATATCTGGACCTCGCTAAGGCGTTCGACACCATCCCACACTCAGGAAACATAGACAAACTCACCGGCTTAAATATCAATGCCTATGTCATGAGATGGGTTGCCAATTGGCTCTCAGACAGAACCCACATGGTAAGAGTGGCAGGCGCCATGTCTGACTCTAAACCAGTTACAAGCAGAGTCCCACAGGACTCAGTCCTGGGACCCCTCCTGTTTGCTATATATTTCTCCGAAGTACAGGCAAAGGCGGAGGGACTGTGGCTAACCAAGTTCGCAGATGACTGTAAATTGGGTGCAATAATTGACTCTCCAGCTGGCACAGACATCCTGCAAAAGGGTCTCACAGAGACAAACACCTGGTGTCAAAGTCACGGCCTCAAGCTAAATGCCAAAAATGCATAGTAATCCCATTTGGGAAAAACAAAGTACCTACAAACTACCACATAGATGGGAATCCACTAAGTACAGAAGAAGTAATTAGGGACCTGGGTACCCAAGTAGATAGCATGCTCTCCTTTGATAACCACATAGCCAAAATGGTCAGGAAATCCTTCTATGTGGCACACCTGATCACAAAGGGTTTCTCATCCAGATCCAAGGAGGTGATTGTGCCTCTTTACTCCTCACTCATTAGGTCCATAATAGAGTACAATGCCCCATTTGGGATGTACCTCACTAGACACCTGCAACAACTAGAAAGACCACAGAAGTACCTCACTAAGAGGATTAAGGGCCTTAAACAATTACCCTATGAAGCACGACTAAAAAAGCTCCAGCTCTTCTCAGTCACTTACTGTCTGCTCAGAGGTGACCTATGCCTGACCTATAGGACCATGTCAAACCCTGAACTAATGGACATGCTTCACCTCAAAAAAACGAGATCCCTCAGAACCACATGTTCTAGCGACTTGAACCTATGTACAACAATAAACAGGACATGCTGGAGGGATAGATTCCTGTCCCAGCGACCCCCCTCACTCTGAAATAGAATCCCAATCCATATTCGACAGAGCTCCTCTCTGACCCTCTTCAAGAAAAATCTTGATGAGTGGATGGGTAATCATAAGTTCTACCCTGGGATCACTTCAGGAGCCCTGTTGACAGAGGCCCAGGTTACTAATCTAATGGGGAGGCGAAAGCCATCACTCTGTGGCTAGGCTTATAAATGCCCATGGGCAGATAGCCTAGTACTTACCTATGAACCTACAAACCTATGATTAACATTCTAAGAAAGTCAAGCCCAGATTTATTAAAAAACTCTTCCAAGATTGCAAAAAAAGGATCCAATGCCTTGACCCCATTAGGGCACTTAAAAAAACCTAACACCCTTGGGCACAATACGCAACTTGATATATCTTTCAAAGTATTTATTCTCAAGATCAGGGGTTTATATTTAGTAAGAAGCCTGCTTAATTCAGAGCAAACTTCTTTATACTTCCCCAAATTGGTGACAATGGAGCCAGTCATTTCTTTTCCAACCCTTTTAAAAGGGTCAAAATTGCCATTCAGCACTGGGGAAAATCTTTATACTCAATCCCTTACTCATTGACTGTTTTCTGACTTGCCATTTCATCTATTCCAATGACAGTAGCCTGATCATCATCCAAGCTGCTGTATACATTATTTTCAGTCACAGTTCTCCTGCCGTTCTGCAATAAAACTTGAGGGGACTTCTGGATATTCCCCATAGTGTCAAGCAGAATCTGCAGTAAATTAGAGTGACTTTGCCCTGGTGTAGGGTGTAAAGAAACATCCATCAAAGTTTCCCTTGCTGCTTCAGCCATGGCAAAAACCAGAAAAATAGAACCAAAATCACCAACCTGAGGAAAAAAACCCCACCAAGAAACAAAAACCTCATACAGCCAAAGTCAGCAAGATGAAATCACCACACTGTACTAACGTCCACACAGTTTATTAGCTGCTTTTGTCAGAAAATACTTCATCAGAATACAAAATCTTAGAAAGTTCACTCAGTTTAAATAGTTATACCCCAATCACACTTAACGTACCAATTAAACAATTAAACCAGCTGTAGCACTCCCGCAGGTGTAGCTGAAGAGATATGGGTTCCTTCCTACCTGACTCTGGTGACAGGTGACATCCCTGTTAGACCCAACACACCAAGGTGGCAAGAGGGACAGATTTTATTCTAGGTGACACATCTAGTTTAAAAGGCAATAGCGCAACCATAAACTATTTCAACAGTGCACCAGTTAGCAATAAGGCAAGGTGAGAATATGCATGCAATGAAAACATCCATTCACCCTCTTCCTCAGAACTCAACAGAAGAAGGTCTTGACATTCAAACATACACAAAGAAGGCAATATCAATGAGCAGTAAAGCTTTATAATGCAGCAATATAAACACATGAAAAATGCAATGTCATTAAGCAATAAAAGAGTCATAATACAACAATACAGATATGAGAAAATGCAATGTCATTGATCAGCAAAATTCTTGAAGGTAGCAGTACTAACACGGGCAAAATGCAATGTCATTGAACAATGAAGATTTATAATGCAACAATACAAATATGAGAAAATGCAATGTCATTGAGCAGTACTAACACCCTCTACCCCCTTGATCAATTCTAAACAGACCAACTGTGAAACACCCTATTATACCTTGTTCACTGGCTAGTAACTACTTACAGTCTTGCTGCCGGCATGATGGGGCCCAAGTTGGAGCTCATAAGCTCATATGGATCCCAGTTATTTGTAATCCACAAAGTATTAAGGGGGGAGGAGACCACAATCTTATAAAAATATAAAATGATGGCCAGAGCCTCTCACCACTCTGTCAAGAATATCCTAGTGACCAGGCGCCGTGGTTCATCTGATGAGAAAAGTAGAAAATCACCTACCAGAACTCTGGTAATCATCTATGGCTTCTCTGTACTAGGCCCAAGGGAACTCTTTTTCTTGCTAAATCATAGCAGGCATGGAACTACTGGTTTCAGACTTCTCTTCTGATTCCACAAAATACCATATCCAGGATTTCAGCAAGAGACAGACACAAGCTGCTACTTCATTTCCTTGTTCCAAAACACTAGAAAAGAAAATCCAGTCATGCTGCAAGACCCTTCTTCCCTTCAGCTACATGTTTCAGTCTTCCCTCCTCCAGCTAGTGTTCCAGTCCCTTCTTTCACTTTCGAAATTGTCTTTTATATTCCTGAAATGAGCTCCACCTTGTGGTGTAATGGAAAACTACAGTCTATTACTTCTACATGAAATACAGTGGGAACTACTCAGCTTTATGGCAAATTAGGTTAAATTCAGATAAAGCCCCTGGACTTAATGATATGGTGAATATTAAATGTTTTTTTGAGAAATAGAAGAGTATATATCACTTCACTATCCCTTGTCCCAAGTGTTCTCTCCATCCAGCTGCTTCACTTTACAAGAAGTGAAACAACCCACTACCTAAAGGACTTGCACAGCTGAAATTCACTTGCAGTTGCAAAAGTTCACAAGAAAAAAATTCACTGAGTTAAATCTATGTAAGACAAATTCATAGACTCAGACTAATAATTTAATTTGTTAAGTCATGCACTAGTGTGTTCTGTTTGTAGTGTTGAATCTGCTGGAAGGATATCTCTATCACCACTTACCCACACTCACAGGCTTTTTACTGTTGAAGGTGAAGCTACATTAACAGTTCAGCATATTTTACTCTTATTAGTGTAATAGATCCCTGGAAAAGGCATTGAAAACCCCATAACTATAAAATTAGATGCCGTGACTCAGGTCAAGTTTCTGGAGTTTAGTCACCTTGTCTTTGTATCCAGGAACATTCTACCTCACTGATTGTTTATGGTGGTAAACCATCTGCAGGATTTCTTCCTGCTCCATTCACTTTGCTCACTCCGCTCCCCTGCCCTTCCCAGATATCCCACCCACCCCAGCACCTCTACTCATATCCAAAGCAAACCACTCCCCCTCATTCCTTTGATCCAATTGCATACAACTCTACCTTGTCCAGACCCACATTTCATTCACACCTTACCTACTTTTATTTAACCAAACTTATCTATTTCCCCTTGCATCCATCAGCTTGAATTCTCATCCCCCTACTATAATTATTTGCATCTTACTCTATTTTACCATCACAATACTATCACAACCTCAAACTGTCTTACATTAACTCCAGGCTTACCAACTTCTCTTCTATTATACACATAAACTAGCATTATGCTATAATTGTACTACTGGCCAGTCACATCTCCCCTGTCCTGACTTATCACAAACCACAGGGCAAAACACCTAACCACATTGTCAAAGCCCACCCTGAAGTCAAAACATTTCCAACCTTACCTTCAGACATATCACAAGATAACATAATCTCTGTTTATACCTAATATTACATTCTAACACATAAATACCACTTTTACTATTTTTAAACCCACCATCACAGTTGACATGCGCCGCCTAACCTGCCTAGCTTCTTTACTCTTAATTCTCAACCTCACTATAGCTATATCCTCGCTTACCCCCACACATCAATACACATCAACAACCTCCTCCAAACATCACCCCATAAACAACACAGCTTTTCACATATCTCCTCTCAGCTATTCCCTTATGCCCTCCCATATTATTCAAGCCACAAATTGGCCTCCTCACCTCCTACAAAACCGCACTTGACACCAGTATCATCACCTAGGAATAAAAAACACTTCCCATGGTACTCCTTCCTCATTACTTACCTACTCAAATGTGGAGACATACATTCTAGCCCTGGTTTACCCTCTAATCTTAACCAAAAGAGTAACCGCAACAATTTAAACATACTTACACTGAACCTTAGAAGTATATGTAATAAAATAGCCCCATTGCATGCCTGAACTGATCAAAATAAACCTGACATACTAGCCCTTACAGAAACATAGCTACACCCCAGTGTAAAAGACTCAGAAATAATACCTCCAAAATTTGCAATAACCAGAAAAGATAGATCTAGAAAAAGGGGGGGATAGCCCTTCTATATCCCTCTACGTTTAACATCACACCCTACACCAGTAATATACTCACCTTTTCCAATGCTGAGGTACTAATCTCTTTTTTCAACCTCAACATACCAAAAATAATTTGCATAATGGTAATATATATCCTACTAGGTAACAATATGCCAGTGTTGGAAAATATTTTATCCTAGACATCCAAACAATAAACCTTGAAACAATAATCTTAGGAGACATAAATATAGATTGGCAAACCATAGCTTCCAACTCCCCCACAAATAATATAAATATGTATGTTTTCTCTCAGCTCATCGTACTCCAACAAGATACAGCAAAGATCTCACCTGCCAAATAACCCTAGACTGGCTCCTAGTATCCCACCCTGCTAGTTACCCCTCTTCTGGTACACTGTCTGGCTCTCTCAGCGATCATCTGCTAGCTTATTCTCTTAGAAGAAACTCCAAGCAACCAAGAGTACACAATGTAAAATCAGTTAGGAACTCAACTGATGTTTGTCAGCATAAATGTAACCATCTCCTACATGAAATAGACTGGACACCCCTTAAACAACTACCCCTTAATGATGCTGTACTATACTTTAATACTACCTTCCTTCACATAAGCTCCCAGTCATGTGAAAAGAATCGAAAAGAACTCTGCTCCATGGCTCTCTAAGGAATGTAAACACATGATGAAGCAAAGGGACCTTACCTGGATAACCTAGAAACAGAACAAAAATGAACAAAATCATGTCAATTTCAAAACACTACATAACAAAGTGACAAAACTAATCAACAGAGATAAGAAGTCATATTATTCCCAGCTTCAACTCCAACATAAAATCAACCCCAATAAATTTTGGCACTCTATATCTTGTCTACTTAACCCTGGAACAAATAGAGACCACACCGTATCAGCTGATACCCCTACATCACAAATAGCCAAAAACTTTAACAAGCACTTCATAAAATCAATATCAGACCTACTTACTAATACCCGTAATGCTGGACCTCCCCACCCTTCAACCTATTCAGTCACCAATCCCAGACCATCAACTACTTCTAACCCTGTCATTAATAACCCCCCTACTTAACAACATGTTATACAAATCCCATTCTCACTTCAGCCCATACCTACTGGCACCATTAAGAAACTGCTACATAAACTAAAACCCTGCTCTACCTCAGCTGATAATCTTCCACCACACTACCTCAGACTGGCTGCTAATTCAATCATCTACCCAATCAGTATCCTTATAAATAGGTCTTTGTCTGAATCAGAGGTACATACCATATGGAAACAACCTCACATCACCCACATCTACAAAGGAGGCAACTCATTTGATGTATCCAATTTCCGTCCTATATCCATCTTGTCACCCATATCCAAAATTCTCAAGAGGGGTATCCATCAGCAGGTAATGCAACATCGATAGCAAAACAATCTTTTAACCAAAACTCAACATTGCTTCTGATCTAGCCTCAGCACAGCTACATCCTTATTATCTTTTACAGACACCGTAAACAAGGCCAGAGATGCAGGATGCTATACAGCTTCAGTATTCCTTGATCTCGCCAAGGCCTTTGACACAGTGTCTCACCCCTTACTATTAAACACACTGTCTAACTTAGGCTTCTCACATAACACAGTAAAATGGTTTCAGAGCTACCTCAAAGATCATAAACAAGTGGTGAAATGGTCCAATGAGCTCTCACCCTTTCTCCACAACCCTACTGGAGTCCCTCAAGGCTCCATCCTAGGACCCCTACTCTTCAACATTTTCACAAACAAGGTTCACACTACTTCTCACCCTGGGACCCTCATTCAGTGCTCAATCACTACCAGAACTACTTTCAAAAACTCAACAGTCCTTTACTGCAGTTGAATCCTGGCTAAGAAATGCCCAACTCTTTCTTAATCCAAAGAAGACAAAACTAGCACTCTTTCATCGCAAGAGCACATCCCCTGTCACTGATCATTTTAACATCCTTGCATCTGACAGCACTGTCACATAAATAATGCAGGAAACCAAACGTCTAGGAGTTATCATTGACAATAAACTTTCATTTGACCTCCATATACAGCGAAATATAAAGAAAACTCATCAAAAGCTGGGACTCATATAGAAACAAACATTTCTTTACTGCAGCAACCAAAACTACCCTTACAAAAACATTTTTACTTCCCTCCCTTCTTTATGGTGCCTCTATCCTAACTAACTTACAAACTTCTACTATAAGCAAGATGGAACAGTGCTACAACAAAGTTTGCCACAAACTCTAAATGTCACACACACCACCGTAAACCACTCCTAGAACTAAACTGGCTTGAACTCCCCAACCAACTTGCCTTTATTCAGCTATCCACATTGCACAACCTTATTTTCAAGCCTACTGCCTGCCCTGCACTAGCCAATCTAGTCGCACCTTATACACCAAATCAATCCCTATGATTGGAAGACAAAAATCTCTTAGCTATCTCAAAACCCACAAGAAAACCGAGCCACTCTCTGTATTCATGCTCTGTCTCTGTACTTTGGAATTCACTACCTCTAGCTACCAGGTCTATACCTGGCCTAACCCAGTTTAAAGCCTCTTTAAAAAATCATCTGATAAAGACATGTCTCTGCTCCTGCATAAAGCCTGGCTGATGCTAAGCACTTCCTCTTCTTCCACACTAGCCTCATCATCCTTTTATGTCACATTTCACTCCTTCACAGTCTGCAAGATCCTAAGGCTCTTCTATCTCCTTCTCTGTTTCTATACCATATCCTTAAGCTACTGCTCAGGCTGTATTGCTTCTATTCTTTTTAACTCTCTCATATCTTTCTGTATCACTAACTTTCTGGCAATTATTTTCCTAAGTGAAACTAACATTCTATTTATTTATTTATTTTTTGGTCATATACTATAGCAGTCAATGTGACACATTGCACTACCTACATACTATTTTTTTTGACACTACATCATGTATAGTGAGAGTGATTATTGTCTATAATGTTTTAACTCTATAGAATCATCTAGATGTGGTATATATATATATATATATATATATATATATATAGAGAGAGAGAGAGAGAGAGTAACACTTTGTAACATAATTTGTTCTTTCATCTTATTTTGTATAGTATTTCTAATGTGATTTGTACTGGATTTTACTGTATTCTTTATTGTACTGTATGTGGAGCTTTTCTCCCTAGGCCTGTGGTGAAAATGGATTCTGTAGACCCAGTCAAAATAAAATATATTAACCAAACTAAAAGATAGTATGTGCAATTAGGTTAATGTTTTAATTGTTTAATAATTTAATTGGTATGCACAGTGTGATTGGGGTGTAACTTTTTAAACTGAGTGAATTTTTTAAGATTTTGTACTCTGATGAGGTCGTTTCTGATGAAAGCGGCTAATAAACTGAGTGGACGCTAGTACAGTGTAGTTATTTCATCTTGCTGACTTTGGCTGTATGAGGTTTTTGTTTGTTGGTGGTGTTTTTTTCTCGGGTTGATGATTTTGGTTCCAATTTTTATAAAAGAATTAAACAAGATTAAAGTAAGAACATAAACTGGGTGCTATTTGTTGGCAAACAAAATTAGTGGTACATAAATAAAAATAAAAAAAGCAAATAAACATTTCATGGAACATACATTTTAGTTTGTTGACTAGACAAATAAATGCACAAGGTGATAGAAAATGTTGAAAATGCTAGCACTACAGAGTTTTGATACTGATAGTAAACAGTCATTGTCTGGGTCCATAGTGGTCAGGCTGTGTGGTTCAATTTCAGAATTATGTGATTGCATTACATAATACAGTGTAACAAAGGCTAAAGGTACTGATGCTATACATGGCAGGTAACGGGTCTATATTAGATGAGCGACCATTCCGATGTTCGAATCATAGACGGTCAACATCATATGATCGAACGTCGGAAAGGTTGAAGGTGAAAGTCAATTGCTTTTCACGTGCAGAATGGGAAATTTTCCCTTTCTGCACTGAAGTGCGTTCCCGGTGTTGGTATATTTAAGTAGGGGGGTGTTGGGGTGCAGGGGGCTTGCCCCCCTGCTCAGAGCGGTAAGGTAAGTTTTTTTTTTTTTTTATTATATAGTCGATGTTTCGAACTTCACTCATATGAGTTTGCTCATGTGAGGTTCGAAGTTTTGAAACTTTGACTATATAATATAGACCCCAGGTAACAGGGTCGACCATACTAAATTTATGTAGACATTTGTTTTTTTCATGTATTTATTACAATTAAGTACTGTGTTAGTGTGACTAGGCTTAGCCCCTTTACAGAAGAAACCATGGAAGAAAAGCTCCATGCATAAACTATACATTAGAAAGCAATTATAACAAAATAGACTACACAGATGAGCAGTAAATATTACACAAAGCAAAGATCTGTCGCATTTTATTATTAATAAAGTTACGTCAAATAAGCAGCCCTCTTAATATAGCATATAATTTAAGCCCACCATGCTCTCATGTAAGAGTTATTATTTATTTTATTTATTTATTTGACTTTGTTAACTGAAGTGGAGCACTGAACAAGGCTGACCGATTTCATGCTCAGAGTAAGAGCATGCAGGAAAAAAATACTGTTCCAGTCACTTACAAAATATTTCTTATTATGAAACATAAGTAAACATGCAGTGCAGATTACAAGTATGAATTATGTCCACAATATTGAGTAAAGATATAAAGTTATGTACATATCTACATCATCAGTAACCAAGATAGAGATGTGATAGTGGGTGTACAAATGTAAAGTATAGCTGGTTTGTGTTATGCAACCTCAGAGTAGCTGGAGGAAGCACAAGTTCAACAGAGATAAGGTGAAGTAGTGGTTTAGTGGACAAGTCAAGTAGTGGTAGAGGTAAGTTATGCACACAGAGAAATTTAGGTTATCTGCCTAGACTGAAAACAATCACATATTGCCTTCATGATAAAATGTTTTCTTTTTTCAGATTGGAGTAGAATATAGGGTATAAAGTGATACATTTGAAATGAGGAGGGCATGACATCCACAGTTTGAGGGTAAGGGAAGAGAAGTTGTGGCTAGCACTGCATGCAGCAGTAGACCAGAGGGCAATTGTTTTCTTACACTTAGCAAGGCATTTTCAGGGAGAGTTTTGTTTCTAAGGAAGAGGATTTGGATTCTAAGAGTTTAAATAGATGTGAACCTAGGAGGCAGTCATCTCACTGTTTGATGGGTAATGCTTTGACTTTTCCAATAGATAGACAGCAGTGTTCATGATTTGAGAGGAATGTGATGAATCCTATATATCTTATTGGATATGCAGAATAAGAAAGTTGGAAAGCCCTGAAGTATTAGAACCAAACTTGTCATCAGTAGGGAAGAAAAAATCTTTTATTTAAATTCTGCTGAAATATTTTAAGTTGGACTTATATGAACTGTGTGGTAATACTTTGTACTTTTCTGCTTTATTCCATGTTTTAGCTGAAAAGTTATCAGTTTACATTGTTTTAGTTTATTTTGGGATCTTAGTCTTGTAGCTTCTATAGTGGATATGGGAAGACTGTGTATTACTGCAAGATTTTAGTACCATTTGTTCATTATACTGCACTTCTATTTCCATAAGTAGAATTACTTGTAAAAGCTATCTATATTTCACCCCTGTCTGAGGCATTACTTTGCAGTCTCATTCACAGTTATGGCAGAACTGTGAACTACTGCCAGATTTGAGTCTCATTTAGTCATTTAGAACTAGTTTTTTTTCCATAAACAGAGTTACTGGTAAATTTCTGTATAATATGTTGCCTTAGCCTGTGGTGGGATTGCAACAGTGGCAGTATTGTGAATTCTGCTCTAGTATATATGCTTCAGTACTTTTACTGCTGTTTATATTCCACTTTTGCTGCTAGAGTCTTATATTCTGCTTATCATTTACTTGATTAAATTGTCATTTCAGTACCTTTCTGTTTTCTTTGCTAATGTTGTTTATCCTGCTCTTTTTGCTCATCCCAACCCCAGCTGAGACATTAAGCTAAAGTTTCTGAATTTCAAACCATGGTACTACTGGCTTTATTTGATTGGATTCCTCTCTAGGAAGTCTGCTTAAATTTTTTACCTACCTTCCCATCGATTTCATGTTGTGGTTTTAAAAGGCTGTGTCTCTGGCTTCCTGCCCCTTAAGGTATTCTAAATTCCAAAGTCCCCTCCCCTGTTTTGTTGCTGTTGTCTGCTGTGTAAGCTATTTAATACCTTTTCTACCCATTTTTTTCATATATCCATAATACTAAGTGCCTACCCAGCAAACCAGTACTGCTCCTGAGTAAAACTGAGTAAAACTACCCTTAGAACTGAAACTGGAACTTAGTGTGGCTAAAACAAAGCCATAGCAGAGATACGCTCAGAGCAGCTACTTTGTGCATTATACAGCACTAATATCAAATCTTAACACAATCTAAACTAGTCTAGTCTAGTGATAAATCCCAGAGACCACCCAAGGAGACCTTGGTATAACCCACTCCATAACCTATAGTAGCTCACCCAAATACAGGTCTGAACAACATGGATATGCAATTTCCAAATGTCTCCATAGCCAGTGTGATAGATATGGGAATCCTGAGACAATTCAACAATTGTGTCATGCTCACAGACAACTATTTAACCCTTAAAGAAACAAACACAGTTTGTGAGAGATACACAATTTCAATGGAAGCAAAATTCTTGCATACAAACAAGGTTGTCAACAACACACATACTACATCCCCACACTTATGGTGAGGTACTAACAAGCAATCTTCTCAAATCTCAAAGGCTTCCTAAACCTATAAATAGCAATCTCTAAACCACTCAGTAAAAGCAAAACCAAACACCACACACATGCCTACACCTTTTGGAGCTACAACAGCAAAGCCCATAATGCAAGCAAACACATTATCCAGGACTCTTATCATAGGGGACTCCATTGTATGACACACAGATGCCCTGCTCACCACACTGAACAAGAAGAAGATGATAGTAAGTCTCTTTTCTGGAGCTAGGATCTGCCAAGCTGTGAACACACTCAAGTCACTACACTACAGGTACCGGTATGACATTATTGATCTCTCTCTGAATATGTGTCGCAGGCAAGTATGTACTTTGAATTGAGCAGCATTTTACAGTCACAAAGAATGAAGCCACAGTATGAACAAAAGGCATATTCAATAATTGGTCTAGTTTCTGTTTTATTTAAGGGGAATTTGATATTTGCCAACATGGGAGGACATGGTTAACAAACTATGTTGCATTGCAAAGGATGGTCTGCACCTGCTCCCCCATGGCTTCCAAATATTAGCTAAACATTTATCCACCCCTCAGAGCCTTTTTTAGGCAATGCCAAACTGACAAATCTTCCAACAAAACAAATACAACCCAAAGAAACTCCATACCCTACAAAATGTCCTCACTCTGGAGAATGTAAACATCTGTGCCATTACCAAGACATGATTTAAATCCACAGAAACTAGTCCAGCAGTGCAAGGCTTCAGTGACAGGGATATAAACGTAGAGGATTCTTGATCTATATTAGCAACAAGTATACCTCTTGGTTGGTTTGACAGAATGATGCCCTGGAATTTATCCATGTTCAAACCACCATAGACAAAGTCCTATACCATATCGTAGCAAGCTATAGGTCACCCTCTATGCCCCAAAAATCATGTAGTTTTTATCTAGACTTACTGGAGACACTCACTTTTAAATCAAATATCATATTCATGGGAGACTTTAACTACCCCTCTATATACTGGGAAACATACACTGCCCCAAACTCACAGGCACAAGGATTCCTGGACTTTATTAATACACATTTCCTTGACCAGATACTGTGCAGACTCACCAGAGGTTCAAACATACTGGACCTGGCACTCACCAATATGGGAGAGCACTACACTCCTGCCAGTGCATGTCCTCACTGGTGAGTGTGGGCTATAAAGCTGTCTTCTACAAAATAAAAATCAGCTTGTTAACCATATAACAGTTAGGAACTATTCCAAAGCAAACTGCATCCTTTTAAGTGATAATTTGTCAAAATTCATTCCCATTTTAACTCTGAGTTGCATACTAGGAGTAAGCGCAAAATAAACTCTAAAAACAAGCTCTAATCTTAAGGAATCTTAACCTTAATAAGATAGATAAAAGGAAACAAATCATGGCTAAAATCAGGAAAAGTAACTCCAATAATGATAAGACCTCTCTAATTAAACTAAATTAGAAACTAAGAGGACTAATTAAGTCCAACCAAGGCTGATTACAAGGTCAAGATAACCTCACAGGCTAAAGAGAACTACACGGCCTTGTACAGTTATATCCATAACCTCAAAGGCAGTGCACAGCAATGTGCCAAACTAGTGGTCAGTGGTGCCAGCTTCACTGAACAGAGTGACATAGTGAATCTGCTGACAAATTCAGCTAAAACTTCACCGTCCACTTCCCCTGCCTCCCCTCATGAAATACCTGCTATCATAACCCCCACACATACTATTAGTATGGAGCAGGCTTGGTGGTGCTCGCTAAAGCCAAAAACACAGCCTCAAACTGCTTTTCTAGGGTTGGGCTGTAGTGTCAAACCCCATAATGCCTTTCAGTCAATTCCAGTCATCAAAAGTTCCAACTTAACAAAACAGAATCTGGGTAACATAAAATTACAGTTGCTTAATGCTAAAAGCCTCAAGAAAAAACTTCACTCCCTATCAGCACTGCTTCCTCTGGAATGCATTGATATATGCATCATAAAGTAAACCTGGTTCAATACCAATGAGAGGACCCCATCGATGCAGGCTTTCAACTCCTACCATGCGTTCAGGCCCACCACACTGAACAAAGGCACTAAAGGTGGTGGTGTCTCTATATTCATAAAACAGAATATTGTCACCATGCTCAGACAGGATAATAATCTGTAACTCCTCCATGTCCAACTTACCATTAACAACCCCCCTTGTCACATAATAATAAACTATAGGACTCCCTCTATGCCCATTCCTTGGTCCATACCTACTACATGACTAGTATGGAGTCCCTGTGTATTAGGCCAAACAACATTCTCCTAGAGGATTTCAGCTACCCCTCCATCAATTTCGAGACTATATATCCCCTAACATGTATACCTAGAAATTTATGGACTTCATAAATACAAATTCTTTGGACCACATAGTCTGAAACCCAACTAGGAGAGACAAAATCCTGGGTTAGTTACTCACCAATATGGGACAGCTCTGCTCTTTACCAGATGCAACTTCCTCTCTAGTCAAATCTGACTATAAATCAGTCACATTCACCATAAGACTCGAGCTGGAAGAGCCTTCAGATACCTCAGTAGTCAAAGACTATGTAAAGGCTAAAATACTTAAACTGAGTGTTGACCTGGCTAAATTCAACATCCCCCTCCAACTTGATGTATCCACTGTGTATGTGGAACCTTTACCTCCAAATTCTATGAACATGTAAATAGCTGCATAGATGCATTTGTCCCCCTCCAAAGTAAATAGAATGCTGAATTTAAAAATAACCCCTGTGGTAGAACCCAGATGTGAACAGGCTCTGCAACATACTTCTCAATCTCTTAGAAATCTGGACAAAGCCATAAAAATGAAGGTGCAAAGGCCTCAAAATAAGGACAATTTTTAAATATTCCTCATACAAACTTAGAACGTTGATAGAATAAAAGGTTTTGCATTAGCATGAATTTTCTGAAGGGTACAAAGTCTGAAACTCGAATATCTGTCATTATTGTCTGAATTCAATCCTCAAAAATTTGCCAGTGATTTGCCAAAAAACTAAATTTTATGAGGAACAGACAAAAAAATATAAGGCAAAATCTGGCCATTCTGCAAAAATCTGAACAATTGAGAGGTATGCTCTGCAATAAAAGAAAAATATTCATTGCATGGAATAATTAATGTAAATCTCAAAATATCAAAAATGTTCTTGCTAAACTTAACAAGGAAATTTGGTGCCTGATCAAATCTACCAAAGCTAGTTATGAGGTAAAAATACCCACCCAGGCCAGACAACTATTAAGCCTTCTTTAACTGTTGTAAACCTCAGATATAATGCCCAGCACTGCATGGAGCTAATCATAAATAATATCATATACACAGACCTTGAGGATATAGCCAATCTACCAGCAGATAAATGTAACTCTAACTTCACCCCCTCTCTCCTACTACATTCCCAGATCACACTCCCACATCAGCTCTTAAATCTTGCAAGAACAAGCCCTCAAAGCACTTTCCAAAGCCAATAACCCTGATTCTCTGGGGCCAGATAACATACCAGGCTGCCTACTGTACAGTCTGAAACAGAGCCTGCCAAACTCCCCCTACTGAGGCTAGTCAATATAGCCCTCAAACAGGCTTTGTGCCAGATGATTGGAGGAGAGCAACAGTCATCCCATGCACAACTATGAGGCGTTAATGGACCTGAGTAATTATAGATCCATAAATTTGATCAGCTTCATCTCTAAGGATATGGAGAGCATCATTATGGAATTAATAAATAATGACATAGGTAGCCTACAAACTCTTGACCAAAGCCAGTTCGGTTTTGTCATGGGCAGATCCTGTCTTTTTAACCTATTCAAAAAGGTTACTGAAACAATGGATGAGGAAAATGGTACAAACCACATATCTAGACCTTACAATGACATTTAACACCATTCCACACTCAAGTATTCTTAATAAACGTTCCCAGCTAAATTTTAATCCCTATGTAATCACCGAATAAAAACTGGGTTACAAACAGAATGTGGGAAATTAGGGTAAGTGGCTCTACCTTCTTCAAAAGATTTGTCACTAGTGGTGTTCCACAAAGGTTAGTACTTGGGCCACTCCTCCTTGGCATTTACCTCTTGGAAGTCAAAATTAATGTTATTGATTGATGGCTAATCAAGTCTGCAGATGAATTTAAACTTGGTGCCATCATAAACTCTCCAGAAGACACCGAGGTCCTCCAAGAGTGTCTTTCTCAAACATTTAGCTGATGTTAACACCACAGATTAAAATGAAATACCAAAAATGTATAATAGTCTCCTTTAGCGAGCATGGCAAACCCCGTAGCTATCACCTTGACAACACACCCCTGAAAATAGATCTGGTAGTTAGGAACTTATGTAGACAACAAAATGTAACTTGATCATCATGTATTCACTGTTGTAAGAATTTTTTTTTCATTGCCCAGCGTATTAGTAAGGCTACAGTGTCTAGGTCGAGGGATGTAATCATTCCACTGTATTTGACTAGGCCATTCATTGAATATAATGCTCCCTTCTGCAAGTACCTGCCCAAGCATTTAACACAGTTTGAATGATCACAATGCTTCACACCAAAAAAAATCAAGGGCCTAAATTATAAAAATGAAACTGACCATCTCAAAGCCTTGTCTCTGTTTTTAGTATCATGTAGAGTACTGAAAAGTGATTTCTGCCTCTCATATGGTTCCCCAGCAGACCCTATCCTCTCAGATCTACTGCACATCTACAAGACCAATGGTGGCATAAACAGCTGGACAAGAGAACTTAATCTCTCCTGCAACATAAATAGAACATGTTGGTGAGTTAGCTATGTATAACAGAGAATATCACTTCTTTGGAATTGCCATTATCTTGACATAAAGCAAATGACTTTCCTTTCTCTTTTCAAACATAATCTAGCTAAATGGATGGGAAACTGAGCATTCACCCCTGATTTAGCACACTTGACTTAGGTAGCATGTAAATGTCTTTTCCAGTTCTGGGTTATTCATACTTAAATTACAGGGACTAAATAATTTCATGGGAATGCAGGGCTAGACTTCTAAAGATCTTTATGGATCAATAGCTTAGAAAATACCTATAAACCTGTAAGGGGCTAAGCTTAAGCCTGGAGGTAAACTCTTTGTTAGAGGGGCTTTTGTGATAATAAAGGATCCCATTTCCACACAGAAGTGATAACTGGATAAATAATTCTGGATCCAGAGTGTTACTTTAGGGCTAATGCCATTGTTGAGCATGTAGCTGTTGAGTGTGGTTTTCAACAAGGTGAAACGATTCTGTGAGGTTGGTAAAGATTGCTTTAGTTATCATCCTATAATAATATTCATACAATAGATGCTTATATTTTTGATTGGATGTCATTTTTTATGTTTAATTGTTTGAATTAATATATATATATATATATATATATATATATATATATATATATATATATATATACATTGAAATTTAATGTTTTTAGATCTGATGAAGCATTTGTTGGGAAACGCGAATGCCCTTATCTTCTTTTTTATATTAAAAAACTCTACATTTTTATGACCGTGGTGTTCCTGCTACTTTTGTTTGTTAGGTTCCATACAGGAAGGAAATTGTTAACAGGAAATTGTGTTATTATAATAAGACAAAGAACAAGGAAGGTAATGTGTTCTAACATATCGGTCTTGGTAGAGGTTGAAACAGGTCCAAAGATCAGTCCAATTACCCGGTTAATTTTAAATAAACATATAACAACTATGGAGGCCTCACTCTCACATAAAATACTCACATACAAACTATGAGCAACATACACTTTTTCCTTGCTGTACACCAACCCACATGAAAAATGAAAATTTGTTATGCCAAGGCTGTAAAACATCCTTGTCAAAGCCTCCTAGACCCATAAAGACTATATCTCATTCAGAGTCCAACAACACATCATCTTTTCACACACTTTCAACAAAGTGTAACCAAGAGTCAAATTATCTCAAATCCAGTACACAAAACCATTCTACAAATAAAAATGTGTTGGTTGCTGCTGAGTCTATAGACAGTTTACTCATTTTTCACTCACCTGGCTGGACAAGGACAAGAGATTATGAGGTTTCTGGATCTCTGATACCTGAAGGGCTCTTAAGACCCGTTTTGCCTCACAAATATGATAACAACATGGGAGTAGTCCATGTGGGTGTGAATGACTTTTGTACAAAACTCTGAGGAATATGTAGAGAGACATTTATTATTATTTATTTATTTATTTATTCCAGTTTGATGACCGGGAAGGTCCACTGGGCTCGGGGAGCCTGTTTTCAGTGGAGGCCCGGGGAGAAAAGCTCCAACAATACATAGTTACATGAATAATTACTAAGAAACTTTGCATTACTGACAAATAAACAGGTAGCATTCCTAAAGAAACAGACAAGTACAATTTTGTTTAGGTGTAAAAGACAGGCAAATGGCCTTGAGGCTAGATTTTACAGTTATTTATACATAATACAAATGAGCAAGGTTAGCTAGGTGAGAGGTTAGCCAGGAGTAAAAGTGGAGGAGACCTTGAGAGGTATAGGGTGTAGAGTACAGTTGCATTTCCTGTTTGAGTAAAGGTGAGAATGAAGAAGAATTTTAAAGTTTTCAAACTATCCATGTATGTCATAAATGGAGCCAGAATCTGGTCCTAAGCAGAAGCATTCATCTCCAGGAATGAAGACTAGGTACAATGAAAAGATATTTGGCTTTAACAATTGACTTAATAGTTGGTGTCATTCCAGGGAGGTCCAGTATGTGTCGGCATGGAATGAGATGGTCGATAGTCCTACTTGCTTTGCAAAGGATGGCCTGCACCTTTCATTCCAAGGATTACAAAGATTTTGTTGCCCCCATAGTGCCTTTTTAGGCCAAATCCAGCTAATGGACATCCCAGCATAACTTACATATCAAACTCAAAACAGGATGGTATTAAGGTAGCTGTACTCAATGCCAGACACTTTAACAACAAACTACCTGACCTTGAGGCTCTCCTGCACTTATCTGTGTAATTCTTGAAACTTGATTTAAATGCATAGAAAGACCTTCCTGGGTTTTGTGCACACCATGCCTTCAGAAAAAAATGACAGCTGTAGTGGCATTACCAATTTGTTATGGACCATATTAACTTTAGACTCATTCCCAGAGACCCATGAATTGAAATTATTGACTTCTAAATCAACAATTACAGGAACAGCTATCAGTTTATAGTCTGTTCTGGGACACTGTCTATGTGCCCTGAAAATCATGTAAGGTTCCTAACTGTATTTGATGAACTCCTGATAAATAAGAAGTTCATTATTTCACCAGACTTTAACTGCCTCTCAATAAATGGTAGTACATATATTTCCAATGTATAATATGTACAAAGATTTAATTAACAAAAACTCCCTGGATGAGATTATTAATAAACTGACTAGAGGATATAATATTCTTGACCTGTTTCTTATGAATATACCATATTCACACACTATTCCGTTGGTATCCACTTCCCTCTTATCCTCTTAATGCAAGAAATCTGGAAAAAGCCTTACAACATGGGATAACAGAGGCCCAAAAATAGGGACAGGTTTTAAATATTGCTCTTAGAAACTTAGAAAGTTGCTAGAGTAACAAGGTTTGTGTTAACATACATTTTCTGAAAGATTTGAAGTCTGAAACTCAAATGTAGTCATTATTTAGTGAGTTCAGTCCTTAGATCATCCCAGTGATTTGTCCAAAAAACATTTTTTTTTGAGGAATAGACCAAAAATATGAGGCAGAAATCTGGGCATTCTTCAAAAATCTGGGCAGTTGAGAGGTATGCTGATTAGGTCATATCATAAACTAGTGGCTTTCACCTTCAAACTTTCCAAATCTGCCAAAACAATACCTCAGAATTTAGAGATATTAAACGTGCAATAATGTCATTGAACTCTGATGAAGTTTCAAATTTCACTTATAACAGCATCACTCCAGACAATGCCACAGCATGTAGCTAATCAAAAGAGTTATGTGCCCATCTAGTCAAATATATAGAACTATCAGGCTCAGCCAGGTGGGGAATTGTGCCACTGGCTAGTTTCATTGGGGGATTTTTCATTTATGATGTGCCCGTTGCTATCTTCTACTCCTCACCTACCTTCTCCTGTTATATCCAAGGTTTAATCTCCACTACTAGCCATGTCTCCCCGAGGAAACATCTAGATGAATGCCCTCATCTCTGTGATGGGCATACCCATCCCTTCCTGCCAGTGCCTGAGATGCCCTGAGCTGCTTATCCACCTGGGTCATGTGAGCTATAGGTAGGACTTTATCCCTCTATGCCATAGCATAATGTTCTGCATTTGTTAGGTGAGTTATGTTGTTCTGGCTAATTTTAGAGCTTTAGGGTCTTTTTTCCACTAAGTCTGACTACTCCCCCTTCACAAAATTATTACCAGGGAAGGAGTAGTTAAGATGGCCCTCAAGAAGGACTTATAGGTTCATAGGTAAGTACCAGGGTAGTTGCTCTTCTGAGCCATTTTAAGCCTAGCCAACTTCTCAAAGGTGAGAGTCAAACACTGTATCTTATGTTTGTGAGGGTAAATAACTTAGCCATTATACCAACCCTCCCCCTTGACTGACAGTTTGCGTGATCAAACTTGCCTCAAAATATTTTATCCACGTAAGTTCATTTTGCTGCTGCTATTGTGGGATTTGAGCCAAAATTCATTAATACCTAAGATGTAAATTGTGAGGTTATGCAAAAAATAGGCATTAGCTGCAGGCTGTCCCTATGTACAGTACTAGGGCTGGAAGAATTAGGGATTAAAGGACAAGAATATGGGTGCTTACCCTGAAATCAAGTGAAGCAGATATGGAACAGGTAGGAATTAGGGCATGGATAATAGCTAAAATAGATTTTTTTTTGTTAGCACAGTAATGAGAGGACCATATCATAGGGCAGAGAATGGGGTAATTCAGTTATTTTGCACTAAGGTGTACTAGAAGAGTTTTATAGGGTGAATGACCAGAGGACAAATAAGAGGTGATTGAGTTAGTTCTGATGCCACTGTTGATTTGAGGTTAGTAGCAAAAGTAGTTAGCGTTTTTTAGGAGTAATAACCAGATGTTAGTAAGACCGAGGGAATAAAAACAGTAGCAGTGATATGGGATATGTTGGGTAAGAAATAAGTTCTGTTAGTTCATAGCTCATAGCCTAGTATTAGGTTAACTGCCTTTATGCACTATTTTAAGCCTAGCTAATTATCCGATTTGAGAATGAAATCCAGTACCTTGTGTCTGTAAGATAAACACCTTAATGATTATGATAACACTTGAACCCCTGTAGGGTTTTGTTTTGTGGACATCTTGAGTACATAGGATGAGTTACTTGAATGGACTAGAGTAAGGCATAGGAAAACTATGGTGTTTGTGCCTGTATTGCAGTTAGTTGTAATTAATAGTAAATTAAACTGTACATTGTCATATTGGTTAGGGAGTATTGATGTTAAAACACAGTAAACACATACCTACAAAATCATGGAACTTGGAAAGCTAGATAAATATTGTGCTAAACAAATGAACGTTTTTTTCCCTAATAAAATCAGATAAAACAAAAGAGCTAAACAACAGAGCATGAACCTCTACTAAATCAGTTAAATGATAGTAGAAGAAAACAGAGCAAAATGTAAAATCATTTCATTAAATGAAATTAAGACACGGCACAACAGGAAAAAATTTAGCACAACATAGTATTCTACATTTTAATCAGTAGTATAGAAAGTAAACAAATGTAGTGTGCCTGGACCTAGTCAAATGCAGATGGAAATGGATATTAATGAAAGTTTTGTGTAAGTAGTGGTTGATATATGTAGAAGAAAAAACAAAAACATAATGGGATAGTGTAGAGAACTGGATATAAACAAATTCCAAGGCTGACAGGCAGCACATAAAGTAAAAATGGGATAGTGAGGACAATGATGGGATAAGTAAGCTGGATTGTTCCCCAGTCAGCATACCATGCAGAGTAATCATCCCATATGCATTTGCTATTTAAAATGTATGAAAATTCAGTGCAGCAGCAAGAATTGAGGTTGATTTTAAAGATGTTTTCAACAGTGCAGCATCGTATGCTATTACTGAGGAAGTCAGTAGGATTGTTTTGGGAGATAATCAGGTGGCCAGAGTTGCCAAACATCCACTAGTTTGGTAGGAGAAGCAAAATATTAACTGCAATAGCCGGGATGTAAACTTGTTAGACAACACAAAATAGGTTCAGAGGTTCATAGGCAGATACTAGGCAGTCAGCCCGCTGACCATTACCAGCCTAGCCAATAACCCTTATTTACAAGTTCCATCCAGCCTCATGAAGGGAAGACAAGATAGACCAAGGCAGAATTTGAGGCTGCCCATCCAGTTGTCTAGATTTACCTTGAAGATAGCAAGGGTACTACTGCTTGATATGTAGCGGGAGCTTGCTCCAGCGGTGAGGGATATATTGGGATATGACACATCTCACCAATGTGTTTTATCTTGTTGATGAGGGTTTAGTTCTTTTAACCTTGAATTTGAGGTATCGTTTATTCTGTGAAGGAATAGGTCAAAGATGATTGGATCTTTCATCGCTTGAAATGCTAGACATAGATGTCCATGGAGGAGTCTGAAGAGACCAAGTAGAGAGTGCTACCAGAGTCTCCTGAAAACTAAAATTTTTGAGGTCACTGATCCTTTTAGTTATGCATCTCTGAGGGTTGTCAAAGTAAGTGATATGTTTTGACAAATACATGCCAAAAGGTGCATTATATTCAATAATGTGTCTGATGGGATACAAGTAAAGGGAAATTAAGACTTTTCTGGATCTAGTGGAGATACCTTTGGAATTTTGATAAGCCAAATAGAAGGTGTTCTGAACTACTGTGGAAACATGATAGTTAAATGATAAGGAATTTTCAAGAGTGCCTAGAACCCTTACAACTGCCTTTGATTGGAGGGGTGTATCACCTATATAATATCTGAAATTGTTTTGTTTACTGAAATGAACTATACTACATTTTTGACATTTCATTTTAAAGCGGTAGAGTTGTTGCCTCACAGCAAGAGGTTCTCCCGTTCGATTCTTGGCTGGAGTGCCTTCTGTGTGAGTCTGCATGTCCTCCCCACAGTCGAGTGGTGTTCAAAAGACATGCGTAGAATGGGCATGTCTTCGTTGAAGGTTGGGCATCGAACCTCGGCACCCATAAAATAATCTACTGCCAATAATTAGTGGATTGGAGTTCCGCTGTGGTGACCCCTAACCGGGAAAAGCCGAAAGAAGAACAAACATTTGAGACCACTGTGCTTGCACAAATTAACATCATCTACCCCATGACAGAAAAATTGTGAGTCAGTGAAATACTGCATAATAAAACCCAATTTATAGTTGTCTGTTAACTTAAGATAGAAGTATTGGCCTGAAGGTCTGAGAAACAGATGCCCAATATGAGAGGACTTAGCACTGAGTCCTGTGGTACAGTGCAATAAGGAACACAAAAGCATGCAACAGATAGCAACTATGATTACACCTCTGTTAAACTTCCATTTCAGAGATTTAGACCTTAGGTATGAATTAATTTCTGTAATGTAGAAGTGATTGAATTCAATAAAGCAGGTAAGGAATTAATAAATGCTCTAGCACCATATTTCCTTGCAGAAGGAGGCACTTAAAACAGTAATTGTTCTGAGAATCTATGGTTGTATGTAGATAAATGCCAGGGGAGCTGACTTGCAAGAGAGAGAGAGGGAGAGAGACAGAAGAGAGGCATAGTGAATGAAAGTAGCACAAAATGATAACTGGAGAAAAGCAAAACAACCTGAGACTGGGGGCTGGCATAATGGTTAAGGTGCTTACTTCACAGACACAGAATACAGGGTCTGATTCTCACCTTTAAGGGAAATTGGATAAACTTAAAAAGGCCTGGAAGGGGAGCTAGCTAGTATGAACCTATTAACTTGCAACTGAAAGTTACTCAAGCCTTTTATGTACACTGCAGTGGTGAGTGTCCCTTGGAAGACCTGAAGGAAACCTAGCCATTGAATAACCATTTGATATTCTGAGACTTGTTAGTGCAATACCCAGAACAGAATATTAGCATGAGTGAAAATGCAGACTCACATATATTAAGTCTGAGACGGCCATTTCTCTGAGTATTCTCCTTTTTCCAAGGTATAGTGATCACAAAGTTTCAAATTCAGAGGGTGTGTGAGGGGAAACATCCCACATTGGGGTGGGGGGAGCCTGTCCTCTTCAAAAAACAACTTTAATAGAGAATAGCGATGTTCAGCATTTCCTGTTATTCCTCCAGTTTCATTATTATTTTTTTTCATAATCCAGTGTCTCACTCTTAGATGTCTCAGAATTACAATAGCGATTGAGTTATAAGTAATTATAAGGCTGTCTATATTATTCTATAGAACGGGTGGTAAAACTATTCCACCATAAGGTAATGATGGGTTTTGTGTAGTTCTTCTTATAGTAAACCTGGAAGCTGTGAAGAGTAAGTCCTTAAGCAAATATAATATGGTCAGTTTTTTTGTATGTCTCTTTGTCAACTTCTGTTATGTGTTCTAAGAACGAAAGAGCTCTGCCCAGAAATATATTACAAAGACAATCAGCTTGTGGAATAAGCTCTCCACCCTAGGTGAGCCTTTTTAAGGCGTTTGTTAGATTGGCTGAGAACTTCTTAATGTTATACAAGATGTCATTTCATAGCACTGAGCTCAGGATAGTTTTATTGGACTAGAGGTCTAAGATGGAAAGACTTGATTGAAGCTCAGTTTCCACCAGAGCGATATGCTCATCATACTGAATCATAAGACCATAGAATTATAGGAACATATGAATTACAAGGTAAGTAATTCCAGAGATCATTTATTTCTTATCAATACTTGCCTATAAGATATAGCTCCCAGTTCCAGAAAGATGAAACAGGTCAGGTCAGGAATGAATCTGCAGATGCCTATCAAAGTGTGATGAGACACAGCTACCTGCCTTTCTCTGGATGGAAGGTTGGGTGTATATGCCAGTGGTGCAGATTCTGTTCTTGATCCCCAGTGAAACTCATAGACTGGTCAGAAGTGGGCCACTATGCAATGGTCAGGACACACCTGTTAATGTCAGACATTGAAAATAGGAACAAAGACTCTTGAAAAATCAGAACATACATCTAAAAATCTGGACACCTAATTAGCATAAAATTTGAATATCAAGTAGCACAAAACTGTTCCTGTTTCCAGTAGGGAAACATGTTTTAAAAACAGTGAGTCACAAAAAAATGATGGAAAACATATGAATACTATCAAAGACACAGCATAAAATCTTTAGATTTTAATGAACTGTACTGAAGAATTTTAGCATACAAGGTCATTTATTTCTGCATTTGAAAAAGGGAGTTGCACGATGTCTGTCCTCTTTCTTCCAATTATTGTTGCCACAAGTTTGCTGGTCATGTAGTGCAATTTTCTGAGTACTAGACAGCTTCAAAAATCACAAGAGATGAGGGGGATTCAGAAAATTGTGTGAAGGGGTAAATAAAGCCAGAAAATAGGAGCATACCTCCAGAAATATGGACATCCTAAATCAGTCCTGTAAATAGAAATATTCCGCCAAATTAGGGGCAGTTGAGAGGTCTGGCGCAGGGCCTTCTGTTGGTTTATGTTACTGATTGAAGTGGAAAAAACAACTTTGTTTAGGCTCATTGCATACGTACCATCTCGACAACTAAGGGGTGGGGGGGAGAGATAAGAAAAAATGTTGTGATTTCTGCATGGATGATGGGAACACTCTCTACCCTTGAGTGTGCCTCCAAGTGGTCAGTAGAGTGACCCTTGATGATCAAATGGCGTCTGAACATTTAAAAAAATATGATATTTATAGATATATAGTTAAATAGATACATGGATCTGGTGATATTGATCAAATTGGGATTTGATTAAAAACTTTCCTGATGGTTTCATTTAGTTGATAGGAAAGATGATCGACACTGATGCAAGATTGCTATAATCCCAAGGCTGGGGAAAGTGCCTTGTCACTGGTATTGTGCGATCTTGGAGTGGTATATATTAAATAATGGGGGGGGTTGGCAAAAAATGCTGTTTTAGTTTTGCATACCCTAACGTTATGTACAGGTAGTGACAATCTTGTGAGATCAGTCTATTTTGTTGCTCCTTTGGGAGTCAATATACTGACTAGTCGATTAATGTCAGTAGAGCCATAAACAATATTTGCTCATGCATTCCATTGACACTCTGTGCATCAGAAATAAGCAACCCAAGTCAGAGACCCTGCAGAACAGGAGGGTACTCTCACTGGAATATCCAAACCTCTCAACTGTCCCCAATTTTGGCTTAAAATGTTTGCTCTCCCCCTAATAATCCCTCTGCAAAATGGCAATTTTGGAAGAAAACATGGAGGGTTTACCATTATAAATAACTGTAATGGTCAGAGTTATAGATTACTTTTATTTCAGAAATGCATGGAGATGCTCTTATTTTGTCAGCTGCTCAAGTTAACAGTACTAATATTAAAAAGGTGTCCCTTCTTTGGCAGGTTCCCAGCTGTATTGTGTGGCAATTTTATATTTTTGCATCACGTTTTTGGTCCGTTTTTCATAAAGGTGTGGTTTTATGGCAAACTAGTGGCAAATCATTAAAGACTGAAGTTAGAAAATAATGACAGACATTTGAGTTTCAGATTTAATACCCTTCAGAAAATTCATACTAATGCAAGACCTACTACTAGTCTATTATCTTTCTAAGTTTATAAGAGCAATATTTAAAATTTTTTCTTATTTTTCGGCCTGTGTCCCACTTCTATGTATGGCTTTGTCCAGATTTCTTGCTCTGAGGTTCAGAGGTATGAGCCATCATAGTCAGCCAGAGACATTTCAAATTGTGACATACTTTTGCACCTCACTCCCCACTATAGTGGCTTTGGATGTGTCCAAGCAAGGCAAGGAGCAGTTATGCAGTGCATGTGTGCAGAGTATTCCCCCATCCAAGGAAGACCACAAGAATGACCGTGGATTTTCACCTGTCCTTGATTTTGCAGATTGTTCTGGTTTTCTGTCATATTTTTCTACTGTTGATTTATGTTTCTTATTATTTAGAAAATGCATGCTGTTGCAGTGCCCTGTTGCTCTGTGTTTAAGTAGCAATGCTTTAATGACCATAAGGTAAGCTTGTCGGAGATTGTTAAGATGCAAGTAAGCTTTAATAAGCATACTGTCAAAGAATTACCAACATTGAAAGCCTTTTTGTTGTTACCATGCAGAGAATATTTACATAACTAGATAACGTGTAACCCTTAGGTATTGAAATGCATATGACAGTATTTGTAATAAAGGACAGGATTACAGTATTTTCAGAAGCTCATTACATTTGTTGAAGACGTGCAGTCATCTTCGCAGGCTTTACCCGTAAACTAAACGGAATGCCAATCTATCATGTGTGGTCCATAACTTGTGCAGTAATCTTTTAAGCAATTTATCTTGAGCTTGCTTCTTGTTTGCTTTTCATTTTTTACTTTGATCATGTCTTCCCTATGAAACAAGTAGATAGTTGTTGCCAGGCAGCAGGTCTTTTTTTGATAAGAAACATTTTTACAAGTGGGCTATCACAGAGATTGCTACGTTCAGCATGTTACTTGGTAATTTTATAAAGCTGAATATAAATTATAATTAGAACTGCTTTTGACTGGCATTCCAGTAATGTATTTAAAAAGTAATTTATTTTTTCATGCCTCACAACCTTTGTGTTTCCATCTAGATACTAAGTAAGTTGTCATGTAGCCAATGCATTGAAATATTTTTTCTTCTACACTTCATTTTGTCTTGATTAGACTCTTGTAATGATGGTTTGGCACCCAGGGCAGCGTATTTAATTAAAGTTCCAGTTGTTGTGGTTTTGAACATAGCTCCACCCCTTTTAGTTGGCCACACCTCTTCCCTTTGGCCCCACCCATTCAGCTATCTCCTTCAGCCCCCCCTTTAATTTAAAGTCACCAGCCGCCACTGACTCTCAGCATCATTTACACAAGTGGGTGAGCTAGTTATCCTACACAGGTATGACTACAGAACTTAAGCTTAGTAAACACACAATAAAGATGATTGGTTATACTCAAAAAACGACTTTGCCCACCCATGCATAGGCTAGCCACTCTGTATGTTAGACATAGGCATCTCTAATATACAAATTATGTGAAGGGCAGGGCACATTGTTTATCATATGCATAGTCTATGAAAGACGGGCTTACAGGCGGCTATATCTTTCACAGGGTGTGGACACATTCACAGCCAATGTAGCAATGGAGGTGTTACCACTGTGAGAGTGGGATCTGCCATGTCTATGTGCATGATGGTTGACATCTGACTATGTACAAGCAGATCAGCCTAATGGATGTTGTCCTCCTCTAACAGACAATCCAGAATAGACATGGCATGGTCAACTGTGTCATTCATCTTCCCCAAGAAGTCACACATATGGTTCATGCAGTCTTGTACATCAGCATGCACAACAACTTCCAAGGCTCTGGTAGAACTTGCTTGTGCATCCACGATGGCCTTGCACATATGTTGGATGACAGCTATGGACATACCAATCTCAAAGGGAGGGCAGTAAGCATAACTGTACTAACACCCCTTTGTGGTACTTCCTGCTCACAATATCTGGGAGAGATTCTTCCATATCTGCATCTCAGGCTACCACATTATTCTGATCGACTGTGTCTCCATCAACCTCTCCACCCTCAGACTGACATAAGTATACTGACTGTGACCATAGTATAGGAGGAGACGTGGGGGGCACACTCCCTGTGTCTGACACATAGCCTGCATCCCCAGACTGTGCCTGTTCACCCCTGCAATCATCAGGTAATAAGGATCCCTAAACATTAGACAGTGTGTTAACTTGTGTTGTTTGTTTTTTTTTTATTCCATCGCAACTGAGATATGGCTCCTAGAACTGCTGATCCTCAGAGAGAGGTAGGTCCACAATGCTGTTTCTAGGCAATGCTCCACCTGTGAATATGCCCCCCCACAAAAAAAAAAAAACAATACTTATAATGCTTTTGACCAAATATCAGACTCACACATTCAGGTGTTATAATTTAATTGACAACTAGATATAACTAATACATTTAAGTATGCCCATACCATGTGCAGGTGGTCATTGCACTCAATAGGTGAAAGAGGTAGCATAAGCATACATGTGACTATCATTTGCAAAGGTGGACATAAGAATATCTGAATGGCATATCTGGACCTTCTAGAGTAGAAATCCTCTGGGGCTTCACTAGTGGAAATCCTCTGGGGCCTGTGCATATATACCCCAACACCTAGCACTGCACTGTGAAACTCTGATGCAACTCTGATGAGCTACCTGAATTGCTTATTGATAACAAAAACTCTCCCATCTCAGTAAATGGTGGTGGTTTGATAGACTGTCCACCATCAGTAGCCATCTAAAGACATGCTTTCATTCCTTTCTGGGCCTGCTTGAAAACAGGATCTGTGGAACCTAGTCGGACTTTCCCGGTCAACAAATGTTAAATAAATAAATAAAATCTGCTTCAGTACCACTGCCTTGTAAATATTGCCACTGGCTCTTTGTTAGACCATTGAATGTATTCAGCCCTGGCCACCAACAGTATTGACATCCTTGACCATCTGTTGCCAGACATGGTCACAGAAGGGCTTGTAGTAAGTATGTGTATCAAGAAGTCATCCAACATGGAGATGGAGGGCCTCTATATCATCTCATACTCAGCCTCTAGAAATGAGGCTTCCATGAGGATGTGCCCTTATCAGTTTTAGGAGCCATATCTCTGTTGTGATGGAATAAAAAATGGATAACACAAGTTAACACAGATAGTTCACACACTTTAACAGTTATGGACCAGTAATATATCAATACTTAGTAAAAGCATAATCAAGTGTAACACAAGCATACTTGTACCCTAAAAATGCACCCTAAAATGCAAACAACAGTCTAAACAACAGTACAAATGCTCCACCATGGCACATAACATAATTGTAAGGTATAGAAGTACAACCAGTGCTGTAATGTCCTAATGCATCCCCCTACCAATAAAAGGAATAACAGAAGCAGAAAGCCATCACAAGCACAGCAATAGTATGGGGAATGAAACAAAATGTATAACTTGCAGTCACAACAGTTTACACACCTGTTACCACCAATGCAGTGGCACATGTCAAGAAGATACAGCTCTAGAAAATAAATGTCTAAACTGTTTGCCTGGACACTACTAAGAAAGTCGTAGTGTGTGTTGCTCAGACCCCATCAATTACATTTCAGATGACTTGAACAGATTATAGTGAAACAATGCAGGTAGACAGCACAAAGCAAACACATTCAACATAGTACAAATGAGCAATTGAATGGAAGAACACATAAGTTGTAATATTCTGTGAACGTACCCTCTTTAGTTCTGGTACAAAATTGTTGAAACAAGTTAGGTTCAGCAACATTTTGGAAAGAAAGTAATCTTTAGTGTAATAGAAGATCCCTTCCCTGTCCCCGTGTTGTGCTTATAAAGTATAGATAAACCCTTCTGGGCACTTTGAATATGCTAATTTGCTCTCAGCTCATTACTCTTTTGAAATGCTCAATTTACGCGATGTGCAATGGAGATAAATGTTGTGCTGATTTGTACATGATGATGTGTATATGCCTATGCAGCATGGAAAAGGGGATTAAGACATGGGGAAGCTAGCACCTTCCAAGTGTGCCTCATGATTAGAACTGTTCAGTCACATGATGATGTGCACATGCCTGTGCAACATGGGAAAGGGGATTAAGAAATGGGGATGCTAATGCCTTCCAAGTGTGCCTCATGATCAGAATGGTTCAGTCACATGATGATGTGTACATGCCTGTGCAACATGGGAATGGGGAATAGGTCATGGGTCAGCTAAAGCCTTCCAAGTGTGTCCCATTATCAGAACTGTTCAGTCAATGATGCATTAAAGATTCAACCTCTTCAAAATTGCTCTTTAAAATGATGTGCTGGGCAGGTAACTCATACAAATATGTCTAAGTTATGCTCATTGCCAAATATTAATGGACTTTGACACACATATTGGCTATGCCATCTAAAATTTATGTAAAGTGACTGTACACACATCTCAGATGTGGGGTAAAGAGGCCTAACAATGTGAATGATGTTCCCCATGATGTGAATGTGGATTAACCACTAATAATATATGCACATTAAAAACAATGATGTATATTTATTCCATAATTTAAGACATTCCATGAACAAAGGTAATACAATTAATACTTTACCAAAATATTTGCAGTACATCTGTGTACAGAAAGTGTTTCTACCCTCATTTTCCTTTTCATCCTCCTGTCTGTCCTATACCTCTAGTAGTACAAATGTAGTGGGTAACAAAAAAAAGTTTGACATCATAAGTGTACTACAACCTAATTGCTCATTCCAGAAATACAATAACTTGCACTTATACTTGACTTTCTGTTTTTTTATTTAAGTGTTCATGAGGTACAATGTGCTCATGATGTTAATATTCCATTCCAGTGCCATTGTTGCATCACTCAAATATTGTGAAAACGTTCTTCACCTCAGATTGTGATAACATGTACTTAATTTAGTTGTTGAAATCCCTAAACTTGACAATTCCCTAAAATTTATTTTATTCATGTCATCTTCATACTATATGTAACTTTTACCACTGCACATCAGTGCCAGTCACAATGCCCCTTAGGGAATGAGAGTTCCTATCCTATGGCAAAAACTTAAAAAAATTACTTATGTGCTAATACTGTGCCATCAGCCACATACCTAAGCTTGGCATCAGCTCACATCAGTAGTTTGTATTCATGATAGAAAAACAATTAATGCAAGGTGAAAGTATTCCACGTAAAAGCATCTGTGCCTCAAATTATTAATGTAATGAAGGAGCACCAAATATTGTAACAGTTATAGGGATGGAATAGATTGAATAATCTTTATTTGACTATTACCATGTCAGTCTGCAGATGTAGTGCAATAATGCAGAATAACATACAAGACATCCCAAGATGAAATATGACAAAGGATAGTCATGATGACATATGTACATTATTATAGTATGTAGTGTATATTACCCAGTGCACATCAAGATGCAAGCTATGTTACATACGTATAGTGCAGCTCATGTACATATTTGTAGTCCTCACCTTGCACACTTCTAATGTCAGCTTCTCTGTCAAGTTACTAGCTAATACACAGAATTCAGTAGCCCATGTGTTATTTTGTCATGGGTTCAACTCCAACGTGCTATACATAATAAATTACAAAATAATTTTATGTCACAGCAATGTCTCCTGTAATATTGTAACAAAATGTAGATAAGGACAATACAGAGATACACCAATATTATGCATGTGATTACATATTTGTGTAAAAGACTGTTAACTTTATTAATGTTATAAACCATCGATGAGTACATGCCCAGAAGTGGGAAACTGTCATCTGAAATGTAACTGAGATAGCACCAGTAACCAGCATGAGCTGGAGTCACTGCGGAGCATCTCTCTCTCTCTCTCTCTCTCTCTCTCTCTCTCTCTCTGTATATATATATATATATATATATATATATATATATATATATATAGTGCCAAAAAATACTACCAAGGCTGCCTTTTTTTTTGCATGTTACATACTTGTTTAAGTATCTGAGTTTGGTTGACCATGTTAGTAGTTTTAATTTGTGCACACACACACACACACACACACACACACACACACATATATATATATATATATATTTATGTATATATATATATATATATATATATATATATATATATATATATATGTGTGTGTATGTGAATGTGTGTATATATATATATATATATATATATATATATATATATATATATATATATATATATATATATATATATATATATATATACTGATCAGCACACATGGCCAAGTGCTATTGCCATATTTTCACCTATAATGCATGGTGCATGAATAAAAAATACAGTAATTATAGGCCATTTCTCTGCTATCTCTTGCACAAATTGGGTTCAACATAGTGGTCGTTATTGTACACAGGCTGAAGCACACAAGATCTGACTTTGCAATCAGTTTCTTGCGATTTTCTCTGAGATTTTTGAAGGGAAAGATGGTGTGCAATGCAGAGGTGAGCACCAGGCTAAAGCTTAGAATAGTTTTGCCAATGCTGTCACCCATGCTACTGGAATCCAACACATGGGTGAACTGTATCATCAATCACCATTATAGTGACAAGAAATGGTGAAAAGTTGACCTCCTTTTCTGAGAGGAAAAATATTATAAGACCTACTCACCACCCCATTACTGCAAGTATACCCCCTCCCTATTACCATGCAACACACTAATCTGACATGGCAACACACATACTTCTTTATTAATGTTTTTATTTCTTATGTGTAGCCCCTGCAGATATTGAAGAAAACTAAGATATGCTTCAGAAGAGATTGCAGTGCCTCAGAGAAGTACAGGGTAAGTATAAATTTTGGTATTCCTGACTGCTATGTCAGAATAGCACTGATTTTGCCAATAGGTTATCAAGTGTTTGAACATCAGGCCACAACTTGTTTTCAGACAACCAAATGTATATATATATATATATATATATATATATATATATATATATATATATATATATAGTCCACATTTGCTTTGAACGAGTCAAATGTTAGCTGAAGTCTGATGGATGTGGGTGTTCCATCCCAAACAACAGAAATTATATAAAACATGCATTTTACATTTCATTATAGACTACCTGTAGTAGTATATTAGAATAACATGTAATCAGGCCAAATGTACTGTTAATGAAATCACATCCATAAGCCATTTGTAAAATAGTTACCGTTATTGTGCAATGCTTGTTAAATGTGAGAGCCAGGGATATCATAGCATTATTATGATTGTAATTTATAGCCTCACACATTTATATCTGCATGTAAAGAAGCCCAGCAATAGATTTGGAATTTATAATGACTGTGACATTGATATTAAATTAATTTTTACAGTCTTTTTGTTATTATGTTTCTACCAAGCCTCTTTTTCATTGTCCTTTCTAATATTTTGTTATTTTTCTCTCTTGTTTCATTGCATCAGTCATTACTTGTTCATCATGTCAACCAGCACTGACAGCTAGACCAGCCATGGTGTCTCAGACCATGATCCCTCGGCAGGTGGCTGCAGCCTTGCTACCTCCTACAGCAGAGGCACAAAGCACTTCTGGGTCACAATCTGCCTGTATTGCCTCCCAACCCCTAAGGTAAGTACTTTGCTATCTGCACTTGTGAGCCATTTTAAGTCTAGCCAATTTCATTCCAAATGTGGGAATCAAATTATGTACCTTGTATTTGTGAGGTAAACACCTTAACCGTTATAGCATTCCCCACCCTGCACTAAATGTGTATGCATAGTCTACACTTACAAATACCACCTACCTTTACCATTAGCTCATGGAGCTTTGAACAAGTTAATTGTTAGGTAAAGTCTGCTGGATGTGGTTTTAATCCCAAACAACATAAACTATTTACAACATGCTTTTTACATTTCAATATTGACTACCTGTAGTCATACTTTAGAATAACATGCAATCAGGAAAAAATACACTATTAATTAAGTCATATCCATAAGCCAGTTATAAAATAGTTACAGTTATTGTTCAATGCTTGTTAAATGGGAGAGCCAGGGATATCATAGCATTACTATGACATTAATTTATGGCCTCACACATTTATATCTACATGTAAAGAGGGCTGTCAATGGATATGGAATTTGTAATAACTGTGACGTTAACATTATCATTTTTTTTTTTTTTTTACATTTGTTAACTGGGAAAGTCCGACTTGGAATGAGCCAATTTTCAGCGGAGGCCCAGGGAGAAATGCTCCAGATGCATGTCTTTGTAATTAAAGAAATATTTATAATATGAATTAAAGAAATATTTATAATATGTTTGTTATTATGTCTGTCTACATCCTCTTTCTTGCCATCCTTTCTAATATTTTTTTTATTTTTATCTCTCATTTCATTGCAACAGTCATTACTGCTTCATCACATCAACCAGCATAGAGAGCCAGACCAGCCACAGTGGCAAAAAAACACCACCCCCCCCGAGGTAGTTGTGAGGGTGACATCACCTGCAGCAAAAACACATGGCACTTATGGGTCACAATTTGCCAGTGTTGCCTCCACAAGTCCTGCCCTATCTGTACTACCTGCATAAGGTACAGTGGCTCTTCTTTGGGGGTTGGAGCAGTGTCACCAATCAGGAGTAATACTAGTGGAGGCGGCAATCATGTCACCTGAAGGAAACTAGCAGGGCTGGTGAAGGTGATTATACAGAGGGGCCTCAATGCTGCCATCAGCCGTATAGAGAGAATTCTGCAGCAGATTGCAAAAGCACTGCCCCATCTGGCACTGCCTAAGGTTTCCTCATAGTTCAAAGGACCATACATAAGTACTAGGATAACCGTCCTTGTGGGCTATTTTAAGTTTATCCAATTTCTCTTTCAAAGGTGAGAATCAAACTCTGTACCTTGTAGCTGTGAGGTAAATACCTTAACCATTATACCTTTCTGTGACAACAGACAGTGGTGACAGCTCTGACAGTGAGACTAAATTCCCACTTTGTTCATGCTGGATGAGAATGCTCCTCCAAACATCCATACCTAGCCCCCACATGGTGTTACCTTCCCTCTCATGTCCATTGTCATTTCTGCCTGTCTTGTATGTCCTTTATGTCATCCCCTGCTACCTAACAAATCTTATACATCTAGCCCTCATATTCATGACTTCCTTCCCCAAAGTTTTTCTGTCTCTTAAAAACAAGGTACATGTCCCGCAAAAAAAAAAAAAAATACATCTCGTACATAATTTCAGCTATGTGTGTGTTTACAAAACACCTGCTTTGTGGAAAACTAGTCACAAAATGTTATTAAGTTGTTTGCACACATCATTTATGATTATGATGTGAGTATCCACATTTCACTAAATTCTTTGTACATATACATTCCTGGATTGTGAAGAAGTGGATCGATTCAGAGCTGGCATCATGAACTTGTACACTAAGTTTACATTAAGTGTACATGATCTGTATTCAAGAACATCCCTACCACATTTTTGTGCTATCTATTCACTCAGAAAGATTATACTATGTATACATATAGTCCACAATTTGTGGCAAACTTTATGAATCCCCCTCAATATTTAAAACTGCAAGAAAATCAGTAGGAAAACTAAAATTAGGAGGAAGAAGGTGTGAGTTATGCTTGTGCTGCCTATTCACTCAGAATGGTGTACACTTAGTGTAGGCATTCAAATATCTTGCCCATAGTCCTATCCTATCACCATCCTGCTCATTTCTGCATGACTCACCTATTGTCCTACCCTCTGCTTGTTCCCCATTTTCATCTCTGTCCACTTATCACATTTCACACTTGTACTCTGTTCACAAAATAGATGCACATACCTTTCACATGGCCAGAAAAGGCCTATAAACAGAACCCTCTATTTCTGTATTCAGCATTTGTGCAAAGCTGGGAATCATGCAGCAAAGCCTAGTACTATTTCTCATCCTATGGTAAAAACTACAAAAATAATTATGTGTGTGCTAATACTTTTCCATCAGTCATGGAAGAGCTTGGCAGCATTGTGCTTCAGTAAGCGATTCTGGCATTATGAAAATAATGTCAGTGGCATCTGTTACTTGTGTATACTTTATTGATTTATTGTATACCTGATATGAGGAATCTATTGCAATGCACTTGGTGTACTGCTGTATGTAAAAGGGGGGTGATTGTCTCACATTATCCTTCCTAGTGTCACAGTGAGTGAGTCACAATGAAATTGTACAATTTAAGTAATATTTGCAGACTGATATTAATGAGTACAGTATTAATAACAGTTACATGCATGCCTTATTATCCTGTATATTGTATACACATAACAGTGAATTATCACTAATGCACATGTGAACACAAGACTTTATGGCAGCAGTAAATAATGCAGAGAGCTGGAGGATATAATATTCTGGAATATATTTGGCACTCCACTATGTCACAGATGTCATTATCACTCAACATCATCCTGTTTAATGGCAGTCCAAGTTCCTTTGTGATTTTACTTGTTAAAGCATTGCTGTGGAACACATCAGTTAGTCCATCATAATTTCCATTCCAGTAATGTGGACTTAACATTATTCTTACACACACACACACACACACACACACACATATCTATATATATATATATATATATATATATATATATATATATATATATATATATATAAAATTCCCTACCATGACAGTGCTTATGAAGTATTTACAGACATGGCCATAAGACTTCTGAATAGTACAGTAAATTACTCTGTCTACATTCACCATTGGGCAATGCTAGAGCATTACTGCTATCCATACGTAGGTAATCATAACTGATTCTTCATGTCCTATTGCACAAAATGATAAAAATTTGCCTTTGGCAGCATTCATATGCTGCTCCTTGTCCTAATATTTTTAGCCCTGCTACATGACAAAAAGTAATAGTGATGTCAGTATGTGGACACTGTATTATAAATATAATAGGCTTGATGGCTTGATATATTACCGATGTGATGTTGGAATTATCAGTACAGTATATTGCGATTTCTGATCAGCAAATTGCCTGTGTCTGTTTCACAAAGCACATTGTTCATTTTTCATAAATCTGTTATGTACCCTTCCACTGTGTGCTTTCTGACAACTGTACTATAGGATTAATAGCTAGTGTACAGGTCTAAAGAATATTGACTTAGACAGGTTCAAATCTGGCAGTGTGTACTTTGTATGAGTGTGTACAAAAGCAACCGGTAACAGGCAGGTCTGACTTACTCAACAGAAGTGATGTGTACAATTCTTCTTAGTGGTAACATATGCAGCTGAATGATTTTGAACCCCCTCATGATATGCTTCCTTTTAAGGAAGGTCATCTGCAGTCCAACACACAATGTTATACCTTCAACTGTGCGCCCTCTGACAACTGTTCTAGGATTTCTTCTGCAGCATCAGCAGCTAGCGCACAGGTGTAGAGAATGTGACTTAAGTATGCAGGTGTTTGAATCCAACAATGTGTACCTTGTATGACTGGGTACAAAAGCAAGTACTACTAGGCCAGAGTTTGAAAGCAGAAATGACTTAGTCAACAGGTGTGATATGAACTATATTTGATTAGCATAAAGCAGCACCACTACTCATTGTGGGGAAATAGTAATTCTCATTTCTTGTCTTGGCATAAACTGCTGGAACTTTGGCTTTGGCTGCATACCCACCCTGACCATCATACTAAGGAGATTACACTCAATGCACTGAGAAAAGCAATAGTGATATAGGCATGTGTACACTCAATGCACTGAGAAAAGCAAATAATGATATAGGCATGTGTAGACATTTATTATGTCAAGTATCACAATTTCCACAATGCACTATAACATTGATGTGATTTTCAAATTGTCTGTAAAATATATTGAGGTTTGGGATCCACCTAATACCATTGTATGTTGAACAATGCTTATTTCATTTGTCAGTCTTCAGTAATGGTATCGTACTTCCATCAAATGGGTACTTTATCAGAACTGTTGTTTAAAAGGTTCTGTGGCAACAGAATACGCATGTGATGTAATAGTGCATTATGTAGGCAGGGGCTCAACTCCCATCTGGAAGACTTTGTAGCCATATGTAATGCAATGGTTGAGAGGCAATAATGACTTTATGCACTGATGTGCTGTGCTAAGGTCTACTTGGATGTAATACTTTCCCAGAGATGACATTTGCTCCCTTAAATTTTGTGCTTACTTTTAACCATATTCATTTCCACATATGTGTGATTTCTGACAAGAGCTGTAGAACTTGATCTACGGTGCTATTAGCTAGTGCAGAACTCAAAATACATGCTAGGCAGGCTTGGTTCAAATATATACTGATTTCACCTATGGAATCCTAACAATTGTTGTTATCATATGGTAATAATGCTATGTAAGCAAAAAACTATGTCAGCATGAAATGCTCATTTGACAGATTTCATGCCTCTCTGACATTATGCAATGATTCATACATTGGTTGTTGGCTTTCACTTCCCACCTGTTTTATACAGATTCCTTGCATTTTACATTCCACAACATTATTTCTAACTGTACATGTTTATGTGTATTCACATGTCTTGTGAACACCTTTTGTTGTGGTGTATTATATTAGTGTCCATTAACTTCCATTATCAATTTCATAGATAATGATTTTGAAATCAGATATGTGCATTTTGTTTGCCTGTTAACACTTAAGACTATTCCTCTGAAAGGTATTTGGTAGCCACTTCCTTTATTAGTACACATCTTGTTGATATCCACTCTAGGTGAATGTATCATTGCAGGAAGTCAAGAGTTCAAACCCAGGTGTATGAATTTTGTTTGCCTGATATCAGCTAGACTATTCCTCTGAAATGTGCATGGCAGCCACATTTTTTCTGTGGATTCTGTTAGCATACCCTGCTAGTAACCTATTCTTGTAAATATATTATTTAAAAGAGTCATGGGTTCAAATACAGGTATGTGCAATTTGTTTACCTGATAGCAAATGTTTTATACCCTAGACATGTGCTACTCTACTCACCTCTGCTTAAAGTGCTTCTTTTGCATGCCCTGCTACTCCAGCAGTCTGGAACACACATGTTACATTGGCAGGGATTTATTATCATCCCAAATTTTGCCTGTTTTAGTGTTGTCATGTTTTACATTTCCCACAATGTTAGCTTTCATGTAATGAGTGTGTCCAATATGTGAGTTTTCATAATATAATGTATCTGGATTCTTATGCCACTGTTGTGATGGCCATTTTAGGGGTAGGTGTTACTAATGACTACATGAATGATTCTCGTATATATAGAAGGATGTGAAATGTGTTGTGGGAAATCTGCAGCATGGCTGTTTCACTCCTACCCTTGTGAAGGCATTTGCATGGTATGTTTTGTCATGTGGTAGTTCTGAATTTGCTTACTTTGAGATTTGATGCCTCTGTTTAATTGCAGTCAACATGCACATGCGAAACATTTCACTGGTATATGTTTTGTATGACTCCTTGCACAATGACTTTGTGTGACTCACATTAACATTGCAACGTGGATATACTTACGTGTGGACTTCATTGCTGCAATGACCTTTTTTGGGACAAACCATTCTCCTATTTCTAACTTGCCTTCATGGTATATTATGGGTGCATGGGTCATACTCCATTGTTGAGGTATGCACATGCTGTTGCATCACACTTATGTTTATTGGCATATTCCACATCTCCTATCTAGATAATTCTCACCTATCCTGAGTTTAAGAGTTTGTTCACTTTTTGCATCATAGTTATATGTTATTCCACTTGATATTTGTTGTTGTCTGGCATATCCTAGAGGATTGCATTCACTACTGAGAGACCCTTGGATGTTGCCCCACCTACCCTTCAGAAGATGCATGCTACTGCCAATATGTTAGTCCATCCACTTTTGCAATGTATGCAAACATTATTTACAAGTTTTCTCTGAATTTTTCCATTCATCCACACAGATTATGTGTTTTTCTACTAGCGTTAATTTGCAGGGTTGAGAGGTATGCCCGTTTATAATTCAAAATGTCTTAAGTGACTGTATTGTCCTACACATTTTTAATGCTGCATTCTTCCATGACTGTGTGGTTATGCATATCAGAGAATAAACCAGAAGAAAGCGAGCACTCCAAAGGACACCAACTTTATTCCACAAACAGTTAAGCGCTTTCCTCTCCACTACAGAGACTTCCTCAGAACAACAATCATAACCTTACCCAACCAAATTAAATACACCCATAAATTAACAAATATTATATAATAACATAAATTAACAAGCCAAAAAAATGAAACCATTAGTATTGCCAGTATTCTTAAACTTGATCAAATTTCAGGTTAGTTTTTGGAGAGCTTACTTTTTAGGAGCATTTTTGGCTTGTTAATCTATGTAAACACATTTTTTAAACATAAAATAATGTAACATTTTGTTAAACCTTGTTTTTAAGATTTTTAAATATGTGGTGGTGAATCATGTTATATTGGAAGCTATGATATTGCTTTAAGGATTTTAATTGTTGCTTAATTGAATAATTTATGGGTGTATTTAATTTGGTTGGGTAAGGTTATGATTTTTGTTCTGAGGAAGTCTCTGTAGTGGAGACTGTTTGTGGAATAAAGCTGGTGTCCTTTAGAGTGCTCACTTTCTTCTGGTTTATTCTGTGGTTTGCTGAATTCCAGTTTCATGGTTTGGTTATGCATATCACACTACAAGTAATTTTCAACATCTCTGTGATTCAGTCAATGAACACTACACTATCCTTTTAATCCACTTTATAATATATGAGTCAATATTTGGCAGCTTTAAACTACATATCATAGCAGAAGGTGACAAAGAATCTAATGCTTTGGTGATGTCTGTTGCTAGGCTTTTCCTTCTTCATGATTTCTTGTTTTACTTCTGTTAAGCTGCTGATTACTTCCTCACAACAGGCCTGTGTGCTCACAATTACTTCAAATTATGTGATTTGTCATGTGCACTCTATTCTGCTCCAGTTACTTACAAGTTAATGCTGGAGTCCTGCACAGATTGGCTCTTGGCCCTGTCTTATTAAATATATTCCTTGCATCTTTACCCAAAAAAAAATCATTATGGGTGAGCACATACAAAAATGATTTTAAAATAGAATTATTGCAATCAATAATTTGGATTTGATTAATATTAATAATTATATGAAGGAAATGGTGTTATGGGCTAATGACCTGGGTTTAAGTTTTAACACAGAGAAATGCAGCATCATGTATTTTAAGAAACCAGTAGTATATCAATCAATCTATTGGACAATTCAACTGTAACAGAAGTTGACTACATTAAGGATCTAGAAGTTACTATAGGTAGAAATTTTACATTTGGTTAGCATGTTGACTCTTTTATGTAATCGAGCAATGAGGCAACTCAGAGCTATGATGAAAAACCTTACACTCAGGGACCCTGACTGTTTGTTAGAACTGCATAAAATGTACATCATACCAGTTGTTAAGTATAACAGTGTTTACTGTATGTTTACTAAATGACAACTTAAATCTCCTGAAAGGATGCAGAAAACATTTACCGATATGTGTGTGTGCATGTGTGTGTGTGCCCTCAGACCTATACTGATCGATGCAGGCTATTGAAACTATACACTGTGCACTACGATATTTGAGAGGCAAATTTATCCTTGCATATAAAGCTTATTATGACCAAATATTGCTTCTCATTTTACATATGGAAACTGATGTTGCTACTGTTTCTGTTCTTAATAACATTTACAAGGTTTGTATTAGAAATGTAGAACTGCAAAGAGACATAATTTATTACAATTAGGAAGCCTGCACAGTGAAATAAACTACCCTTTGTAATTAGCTGCTCAAAGAATTCAGCTAATTTTAAAATAATGTAGATCACTGGTTTGGTGATAATGTTTACGATCTAGATCTGGTGGATACAGTGTTTCTTGATGGTCTTTTGACCTAAAACACTGACTTACCAACCTTATGAATGTTATGAAACTTTATGTTGAATCCCCACAAACTATGTCAATATTAACTTTCAGTTCTGCTAAATAATGACATTTCGCACAACAACCATGAAAGCATAATTTACTATTTAATTGGACTGTGATTCTTGTGCCTTCATCATGTGCACTACTCAGATGAGTTTACTGAAAGTCTAGCCTCAGAATTTTACTGACAAGAAAAGTTATGAGTCTATGTTTAATCTTCACACCAGATTTACAAAATTCTATTAATGAGATCTCATCTTGTCAACCACTGCACTATCCTTTCAAATGTCTGTACTAATGAAGATTTTAGGTAAGAAATGTTATTTCACACAATGATGCAATATCACCATCTGAGACAGGATTACACTGCAGATTTTATGATATAGACTGATAAGATGAGTGCAATGAGTTTTGATTCAAATTATTTTTACCTGCCTCCTTCTCTCTTTCCTGGTTACACTCTGTTCCTCACCACATTCAGTCTACCATATGGTACAGCAACAGTTATCATATGCTGCTTTAATGCTCTAATTTATAAATGCTGCACCTTAGGGCTGATATGATTTAGTTAAGCATCAATCATTAGTCAGTCGTTTAAATCTTAGATGTACATCATTAAAGAAGAGACTGTTAAAAGTCAGAATCTGAAAACTCTATACACTTTAATCTTATCTTGATGTTCTATGTCTTACTAATGTGTCTTTTGTACTCTAATTGCTTATTAGTAATTTTTATTTTGTTCTGTCCTAAAATGCTCTGGTGGGGGAGAATACAGGTCAATGAAGTATTTTTTAGTTAAACATTCTCTTTCCCAAAATATAGTCTAAGGCCTCAGAAGATGAGATTATTATACATTGTTTTCTTAAGCTAGATCTTACTTCCATTCACTTACAATGGTAGTATTCAGAATGTATGTCTACTCTGAGACTTCCTCGACTGAGTGTCTGAACCTTTTATCTACTGAGACTCCTTGGTGCAAATTCTTTGACATGTTTTTAATTACAGTATAATAAGCAAGTTTCTGTTTTCCTGTGATTAGAGTTTTTTTAAGTAGGAATCAGCTCATTGGGTTAGTCTGTTTCTACTGCTGGTATTAGGTTTTGTCATTCAGAGATTACAAAGGAAAAGACCTGCAAATTCACAAAGTCTAAATATGTTTATGGCTTTAGGTGAGGATAAGATGGCAGTTATAAATGAATAGTATACAATAAGAGATGCCAGCTCCTAGAGACTCAATAGGGTTATGATCCCAATGGGTAGAAAACAACAACATGATGCAAATATTTTAATATATAAGTTTTTCTTACACCAGAAAATCTTAGCATGTGATAGCCAAGATGATTTTACAGTTAGGGAGACAAATTCCTAAAGAAAGTATCAGGATATGTCATTCAAACTCAGCATGATATGCACTGAGGATGCTGATTAGTTTGTAAATGCCACATAATGGAAGTAATAGCTAAGTAGTGCAAGAAAAGCTTATTTGTTGCACTACTTAGGGATTATTTGTAGTTAGGAATATACATTCTGGTAAAAAGGGATATTGTGTTTAGGGAGTAGTTAGACTTCAATATCGCTATTGTGAAACTGGCTGAGATAATGTTCATTGAGTCTTGGTGTTAGCTGACTGCTACTTAGCAGACAACAAGATCCTCATAAGGCCTGTCCTGAACACAGAACTGTGTCCTTCGTCTACTCCCAGCATTGCCTCCCATCTGTCTCTCCAGCTGCTCCTCATCCTCCAGTTGTATTTCTGTCTGTCTCTGTCTGTGATTTTATACAGATAACCTACATTATATCCATCTTTGCCTCCTTTTCTCTCTCTTTCTCTCTCTCTCTCTCTCTCTCTCTCTCTCTGTCTCTCCCCAAAACACTAGCTTTATTACCACAGTTCCTTACCAATGCAAGTTGGCATTCATCACTAGTAGATTCTTCTTGTTCTGTGTTTGCTAATGATGGTTTTAACCATCACTCATTTTCAATTATTCAAATAAGTTTGAAGTTGACATGGTCATGAGCAGCAGGGTACCTCCCCAATTAGTTTGCCTAGCCTATAACTTCTGCAGGCTTAGAAATACTTTAGTGTGCATTCTGGAAGAGACAACTTTTATTAAGGCACTCATCAGAAACTGCAACCTTTCTAGTTTGAGGAATGATATCTAGCCATCTAGTAGGTCAGATTTATTTGTAATGTTGCTTTCATTTAAGTAACCAGTCCTAATTCTTGAATTGTGCAAAGTGGCAGTGGAGACAGGTAATGCAAAAGCTCTGAAGTAATATTTGAATATGACCAGTGACCAGGGCTGAGTTTAATGTCTCCACATGTAAGAATAACTGCACACATGAAAAAAGGATGGCAGATAGAAGTTACATAGTCTGAGGGAGCTGATGGAGAGTGAAAGGGAACCCGACAATGTTGTTTTGTTATAAGAACAGAATAAAAGAAAATTTGATTATGACACTGTTCAGGCAGGAGAAGTATAGAAAAGAGACAAAAAAATGACATGTATGGGTCTACAGTGGAAGTAGAAGTAGGAAGCAGGAAATATTAGGTAGGAACCCATGGTTTGCGAGGTAATGCTCAGACATGACTACATGAAGGAGCTGAAAGAGAGGATAGGTAGGAAAAATAATAATAATGACTGTGTGAAGAGTGACATGGCTGTGTCAGAAGATAAATAATAATACAGGAAGGGTAATGATGAAAATGGTAGGAACGGAAAGAGTTCTAGGAGAGGGAATGTAGGCTAACACAGGAAGTGAGGTCAAAGGGGTTCAGTACAAAGGAAGGAAACACAAAATAGTGAATGATTAAACTGCATGGGATTCAACATGCTGACACATTAATTATTCAAAACAGTAACAATTTAACATTTCCCAGAGGAATATGCCTTGTATACTAAAATCTCAGTGTGATCTAAGTTAAAAACAAATCCAGGTATTTTATCTGTAGTAGACTGATCTGTTGGTAAGCAAAATTAAAGGATGGATACATGATATAAAGTGCACCACAAAGCAAACAGGCAAATGATTTTAAATGCTGGGATATAAAATAGCCATTGACATCAGGTACTGAGTACTGATGACTGGGAGGATGAAAACGTGAGAAAATCAGAACAGTCAGGAATATCATAACTTCATAATAAATTACAAAGTACAAAGGACATCTATCCACTGATATGAATACATATTTAAAATCATACTAACTCTTAAGCTGATCACTTATTTGATTACTACAGTGAAATGAAAATATGTACTTGTCTTGTAGACCCTTTGGTTTAGTTTTCATGAAACCATACAAAGCTTTTTCACTCAGACTATTAATCTTAAAATAGCTTTGCAGAATCTAATATAATGCAATAAAAATGTCTAGCATAGCTTTTTAAAGCAATTAATTCGACTTTGAAAGTCTCATGCTGTAGTAACTATGAAATGCTAAACAATACTCAAGCAAAACTGTAACTAACAGCAGTTCATTGGCCCGATAACCCAGGTGATGCCTATAGATTTGCTTTCAAACTTTTGTCTCTTCTCAGTCACAATTTCTTTCTCATCCTAAAACATCATTTTAAATGAATAACTTGCTCCAGTTGCTGATTATGTTATTTAAATCACCCAGTAAATTTCCTTACTACACAGCTAACCTGACATTGATTGCTCCTAGCTACAGGATTTACTATAACAGAGAAAGAAATTATTTAATGAAAATTTAATTTAGCAGTTATGCGAACCATTGAGTCACCGGGTGGAATGGCAAAAATATGTTCTAGGGGCATAGTTTCAGTTTACTGAGGCGCATGTATTTTGTGCACCTTAATTGTAATAAAAAGTATGTTTTTATACTGGCAGATACCACATGAAAAAAACATCTATCACACATGCTTTCTAAACAGCCACCCCATCTATGCATTATTATAAATCTTTAAGCATTTATTTCACATGATGACAAATACAAGTTCTACTTGGCAATTAATGAACCATTATTTACAAATAAATTCCTTTCATACATAAATTAGTCTCCACCAATTCCGTCAACAGGATTTTTTTGCAGTGCCTAGATTGTAGTTGTATGATTTTTATATTTAACCTCATCAGACTCAACAACTATAATTTAAACAGTTTATTATACAGTGAAATTGCCTGTCTTTATCCAGATGAAGGCACATTATAATGAGTAGGTTCTTGCTTTTGGTCCACTGCCCAAGAAACCTGATGCAAGTACCTGTTTGAACCTTTATGTGAAAAGTCACAAGAAACAATGTTCCTCACAGCTGTGAGAATAAAGGCTGTTATTTATTGCTACATGGGAAATGACATTTAAATAAATCAAGAAGCACTGAATTATAACTCAGATACTAAAAGAAAAGGTGGAGTTGCTCTTCATGGAGAAAATGAGCTGTTAATGCCGTTCACAAAACATAGACTGTGATCTGAGCGTTGAATGACTTCATGCACCTGTGTACTCAAGTCCAAAACATTGCTTCACCAGTAAAGATATAAAATGCACATTGATTCACTGAACACTGACATAATCAATGGAATATTTCAAACAGTTAAATCATATGATTTGCATGTGGATATATATGCTGGAGTCCTAGCTCACTGATCATTCAGCCCACATAAATGACATCACTGAAGATTAGACACACTACTCAGATTTTTGCAGTCATCTTTATGAAGCGAATCAGCTGCTTTCCTATTGTTTCTATATCTAGACAGTGAAATCATTTTACAACAATCTCATTCACCCAGACAGACACAGACACAGACACACACACACACACACACACACAGACAGACAGACACACACACACACACACACACGCACACACACACACACACACACACACACACACACACACACACAAAACATGACTTAACTGATTCTGTGGCAGCACGTTTGTGCAGTTAATGCAGTTAATGTAGTAACACATTCCCTTTTGGGGCCAGAGGGTATAGGGTATGAATGCAGCTGAATCTAACACTTTTAAGAACTTTTGTATTACAGTTGCTGTGAGTCGGTGTCCGATGTGTACCATAGCACAAAAATGCATTAAAGAAAAGAACTGGGGAAGACAGGACAATGGTGAAATGGCTATATAGTAAATATGTGACATACTGTGAGATAGGGCCTTCATTTTTTTAAGTTTTCCACAAGTAACGTCATGTCATACAGAAGAAATGGACAATAAATAGCAGCAATACTTAATAATATGTAGTTTCCATTGTGCAATAATTAGCAAAGTGTATACGCATGCAAGATACACCTGTTTGCAGTGCACAAACATGAGCCGCATTGCTAAAGTCTGACAGTTACTGTTGAGTCCATGAAGCACAGCTGCTACTTAACTGACTCTGTGGCAGCACGTATTAATGCATTGAAACTTTATGTTTTGGGGTCAAATGGTACTGATTCAAATCATTTTCTTTCTTTTTTTATTTTTTAAAATGTTTTCCTTTTCCAGTGTTTGCATGCTGCACTGCTCAGCACAAACATGGGAAATAGAGGAAAATGAATGACAGGTTGGGCTGCGTTTATTTGGTTTATACAAAGCACAACAGACCAGAGACTGGAGCTCAGGGAGCAGACAGGACCCAGACAGCCAAAAATAGAAACTGGATGCATTCAATTAATACTGCTAGGCATCCCACTAACCCGCTAAGTGATGCTGCGAGGTGGTTAACAGCAAGACCTTAAGAATGAATAGTAAAATAGACAATATCATGTAACTAATTCTGTGGCAGCACATGAAAGTGTAGGACTGGAGTACAGATGGGCATGGGTTATAGTACAGGATGTGCAATGTTTGTTTTACTGTTGTGACATTGCAGTTTATAGCAATGAACTTCAACATAGACAAGTGTTTTCTTAACCTTGTTGGGGCAACTGGTGTAAGTGTAGGACTGTCATAGATATGGTCCTGGGTTCAAATATAGCATATTCTATACCCATTTACCGTTTTTCTGCTTCCCATTATAGTCACTCTCACTTATAACACTTGACATAGGGTAGCTGATATTAATTATATGTATGAGGGCAGTTCTTTTTTTCTTTCTTTATCTGTGTATTATCACATTTATTATCAAATGTATGACTGTTGGTATATTGTGTGCCATGTTTCTGCTTACTGGACTGGCATGGCCTTCACATTTGACTAACATGTTTACTCAACTGCCTGTACATCAAATAACCTTGAATTTACATTGCTTGCCACTGTTGCACACCACTTACCATTGAGCAAACATGTTGATCGGCAGTGTGCACCCCTGAGCACCATGTTTGTGCAATGGTAAGTGGTGCGCAACATTTTCAAACAGTGTGCACAATCCCAGTAAAATCAATAACTGGAACTGGTGGTAAACCATCAGGCTCCATTGCTATTTATCTATGGAAGACACTGCAGGTATTCGTGGAAAGAGTGTGAGATTTAGGACTCAGAGTTGGGGTGTCCAGGAGTCCAAGATTTTTGTTGGACTCCTAGTGAAACACCACAGTGCCAGATTGCTACAGGGGGATTATTTTGGTTCCTAGTATAAGTCAGAGGCTTGGGATACTTTGGGCCAGGCTGTGACCAGTGCCACCAGTATCCCCCGCACTGGTGACCAATGTGGGCACCACTTAAGTGACCTTATGTTGGAGGAAGAGCAATACCCTCAATGCTTGGTCCACTTGTTATTCCCCCCTGCTTGCTCCCCATTTCACCACTGTCCTATCTTCCCCATTTCTTTTCTTTAATGCATTATTGCTTCATGGTGCACATTGCATACCAACAGTAAAGCAAAAGTAGTTAAAAGTATTAGATGCAGCTGTATTCCAACCCAGTACCATCTGGCCCCAAAAAGGAATGTATCACTGCATTAACACCTGCTGTCACAGAGTCAGTTAAGTAGCAGGTGTATTCCACAGACTCAGTAATAGGTGGCAGACTTTAGCAATATGGCTTGCATTTGTGCACTGCTTAGCAATGCACAAACAGTTGTATCTCATATGCATATACACTTTGCTAACCATTGCACAAACCCGCTGCTCCACACACTATGGAAATGTATATATTATGCTGTGTTTCTGCTGTTTACTGTTCACTTTATTTGTATGATATGAAAATACACGTAGAAATAACAAAAACAGAGGGCCCTATCTAATTGTATGTTATATATTTAAAATATGTCCATGTGTTGGCACCCCTGAAGCAATAAAACCCTGGGGTCTCAGTATGTTTTCCACACATACATCAAAAACACTAGAAAATGTAATATCAAATGTTGTGTGCCATGCAATGCATATCAATCTGGTGACATACAGAAGTGCAACTACTGACCCATACACCTAAAAACCCTTATCTGCATGGCTACTGCAGTAATCAGAATGGATCATATCCACAGGGACAGAGCCTTCAACACACTTGACCCTTATCATTTTGGGTTTGGCAAGGGTAGATCTTGCTTACTGACCTTTGTGGACTTCTTGGACACTAACCCAGAAGACCTGGTTGAGGGATAACAGGACATACCACCTATGTTGAGTTATCCAAGGCCTTTGCCACTATCCCCCATTGATGTCTCATAGTGAAGATATGAA
>NC_056733.1:1480369497-1480449497 GCF_019279795.1 Protopterus annectens | reverse complement strand
AATGGGTAGACTCGTGTGTGAGATATGTGGCATCTCAAAATGTTGAAATGTGTGACTTGACATATATCTCAGGTCCAGTGATCAGGTCAGTACATCATGGGTGTCTGCTAGGCACTTTCGTGCCCATTAGTTCAGTGATGGGCATCACAGATGCCATATGCATTGCTGTGTCCAAACAGCTGCCTGAAGGACAACTCTGTGTGCAATTATTGACTCCAACTGTGATATTGGTATAATACAGACAGTATCAAAACATACCAGAGACTGCTGCCACAGCCATGAGAATACCTGCATTGAAGAGGCACATGGAGGAATTTGTTGAATTATGAAACAGACACCCCCCCAAGTATAATGTGGACATCACACCCTATAATCAGACCTATAGGTATGTGACCTGTATACTGGGATAGATGGTAAGTGGTGCATCTACCAGCATGTGGTCACAGTGCTGACTACTCCCTAGAATGCAACACAAGTACTAGGTATGTGAAGGACATGCACATCAAAGGCCATAATAGCTTCATGGTTCCCAGACTTCATCACACCAATAACTGTGTACAATGCACCCTGATTCATGTACCCCCCTACACATCTTCCAGGGATGTGTAACAGAAGTGTACCACCTTTGACACAGTGCACTGTTACACAGCTTATTGGCCATACCTAGGAATTCTTCTGGAGAATATACATGACTGTCTAATGGTGCAGAACAACAATAGGTTCATCAGTGGTTACTAGGCTAACAACTGCAAGGCACTTTTTAAGCTTAGCCATGCATCCCAAATCTCTGACAAGTTCTGATTCCCTTGAGAAATGTAATCAGGGGTTTGGGAGATGAAACATTTACAAGCAGGGATCTGGGAGATGAAACATTTACAGGATGCCTCTGTCCATTAGAGACATAGGTGCCAAACCAGAGATGAATTTCCTGTTCCTGATCCAATTGTCCAAATTGCACTTGAATTGGGTTAGGGAGGAACTCTGCTTCACGTGGCTGTGGAGCCTATTTCAGAGAGGAGGTAGTGTCTGGGATACATACTTGTCTCTCCTGCAGGTTTCCAGCAGGTCCTGTTTATATTACAGGCAAGGTTTAAGTCTTTAGAATGGGTAATTATTGTGCTGTTTGTTTTGTAGATATGCAGGAGGTCCATGAGAGTGGGTCTGACAATGCCCTGTATGGCAGGCATAGATCTCCCCTCAAAAGCCTGTAGAAGACAGAATACAGGGATAGAGCCTTGAGAGGGTCTGCATAGGACATTTTACTTATGCCTTGTATTCTTTTAGTGAGGAACTTCTGTGGATGTTCCAATTGTTGGATATGCCTGGTTAGGTACATACCAAAGGGGTAATTGTACTCAATGATAGGTCTGATGAATGTGGAATACAGTGGAACAATGACTTCCTTGGACCTGTGTTTATAAGTTGCACAACATAGAATGATTTCCTCACTGCTGTAGACACATGATGGTCAAAGGCTAGATTACTGTCTATGTGTGTCCATAACTACTGGGTCAACTCTAAGGTGTGTGTAATATGATAGTTACCAGGGGTGGATGATTTTCTGACAGATACTATTATGTATTTCTTGTCATTTTGTTTTAGTCCATGGCTCTGACACCAGCTGTTTCTGTGACAGCCCTTCCTGGAGAACATTAGTATCAGTGTGGGATTCAATGACAGCTCCTAATTTGCAGTCATCTGCAAATGTAGTCAGCCAAAGACCATTGACACTGGCCTTGACTTCATAGACATAATTGCCAAAAAGGAGTGGCCCAAAGACAGATCCTTGAGGGACTCCACTTGTGACTGACCTCTTTGTGGAGGTGGACTTCCCAATTCTAACTTCATGGGTCCCGTCTGTGAGGCAGTTAGCTATCCACTGGGTGATATACGGGTTTGTATCTAACCTCCTGAGTTTGTTAACAATGCCTAAATGGGGTATTGTGTAAAATGCCTTGGCCAGGTGAAGGTAGGTAGTATGAACCATTTTGCCCTCATCCATCGCTTTGGTGACCTTCTCAAAGAAGTCCACCAAGTTGATTAGGCATGTCTTGCCCTTGATGAAACCACACTGGGCTGAGTGCAGTATCTGTAGGTTTACTATATCATTATTTATCATTTATATGATAATTCTTTCCATGGCTTTACATATAAGACTAGTGAAACTTATGGGTCTGTAGTTACCAGGGTATGTAGATGGGCCACCTTTGTGCAGAGTGATGACTGTTGCTGCTCTCCATTCATGAGGCCTGAAGCCTTTTTGGAGGATTCAGTTAAATAGCAGTTCTAGAGGGCCTGGTAGGTCATCTTTCATGCTATTTAGATGGCATCCTGTGATATTGTCTGAGCCCATTGATGCAGTGTTATTGGCCTTAGAGAGTTGTTACACCAGATGCATGTGTGCTATATCTTTAGCTTATGCACACACTGCTTACATAGGTGCTTGACAACATTAATGCCATGTATACCATTTGTGATAGTGTGGATTGTGCCATGGATATATGCCATGCACACAAGGCAACTAGCCTGTATTGACCATACTGTCACATACACGTATAGCAGTGTCCTTTCTAACACCTCCTGCAGACATTACAGTACCAGGACAGAGTGAGTGGTTACCCTCATAGAGTGTGGATGTATCATAATAGTTGTCAAGTGTGTGTGTGTGTGTGTGTGTGTGTGTGTGTGTGTGTGTGTGTGTGTGTGCAGGCTCATCTGGTATTACTCCATGTTACGAATATTATGTCAGAGGCATGGGATTAATGGTGGTATTATTCTGATATTTTCCATGATTGTGGTTGGTTCTTGTAATGTTTGCCATGATCCTTTACCTGTGGCCAACTTGCTGGAGACCTCTGCTGAGAGTACACTCATATTTAGGTGTATCATTTTGCGCAGCTTCCCAGTTTGCACCCTACCCAATTATATGACAGATCTCTGATAGATGTCCTCTGCGTTATTCATGTAAGGATGCTTATCTCACACAGACATCCTCCCCATTGTTATGTCACCTTGTGTGATAGTCACAGACAACACATTTGTACTGTACAGTCTATACTGTACCATAAAGATTTGTGTTAAGTGGTGCTGCTACAACCATCTTTCATTGACATGCCCTCCTCTGCTGTACATGCAGGAGTTTCATCTGTACTCTTTCCTTGTGTTCATTCCTGCAATTCATCTGTGTGTCCCTATTCAATAGACAACTTCCCCTGGGTGATCATTTTACATGGCAGTCCCATGTCCTGTTAAAGATCATTAACACAGGTTCAGTATAGAATGCCAGGAATGGGATATTACAATACTCTGCACTGTAGGTACACTATCATATACTGTGTTTGGACCATATACTTCACATTCATACCTCTCAACTGTCCAGATATTCCCAGGATGTCCAGATGTTTTCCTTAACAAATATGTTGCTTTCTGACATGTCACTGGGATGATCTCTGGACTGATGTGACTCAGTGTTACATACATTTGAGTGGATACCTCTCAGCTGTCCTGATCTGTGCAGAATGTCCAGTTTTTGTCTCATATTTGTGATCTTTTCCTCATAATTCTTTCCTAGCAACTCATTTGCATGTCATTCCAGAGTGTAGTCAGAAACGGATGACTGATATTTGATTTTCAAACTCCATGCTCTTCTGAAAGTTCCTGCTAGTGTACAACCTATATATATATATATATATATATATATATATATATATATATATATATATATCAACTTCCTAAGTTTGTCAGTGCAATATTAAAAATCTGTCCCTATTTCTGGCCCTTTACCCACCCATTATTATGGCTTTGTCTACATTTCTTGCTCTAAGAGGTTGTGAGCATTACCTTCTAACACATTCCTATGTGACATCTATGCCAAATAGGACCCTGTTACTGGTTATTTGCTCTCTCATTCAGTTAGCCTATATGCAGATGTGTTGCACTAACAGGATGACAGCTATTTGTAAACCCCTGGTGATCATTGTGGTGTTATGCGCAAATTAGTCCACCGTAGGTGATCTTCCTTACACGGAATTGCTATCTGCGTTACCTACCAAGGTTTCAATATTTGTAAAGCCCTGGTGATCATTGTGGCATTCACCATAAATCTGTGCACCATAGATGCTCGCACCATAGATGCTCTTCTTTACAAAGAATTGGTATCCATGTTTGCTTATAAGATTTCGTGGCCAGCAGCACTGTTGTGAGCTGTGAAACATAGCTCAGGCATGCCTCAGCTCAGTAATGTATGCTGTGCATTGCTGTGTGTCGTGCTGTGCACAGTCTCCCAAACATGTAAACTCCATGTAGGCTCTGCGCGAAACTTACATGGAGTTTATTGAATCTCACACTTTATCTTGTGTCCAACTAGTTACTTTTGCTTTAAATATGGTGTTGTTACAATATCTTTTTAAACTTAAGTGTGAGCTGAATTATGGGTTTGTTGTAGAATAAGAACAAATAGTTCCCTTAATACTAGCCACAATTCTGTTTTTTATGTTTGATAACATTTTCACAAGTTTTTATCAGGATACCTATTTCAATATTTTCCAAGCACAGGAATGTCTCTGGATTACTGAACTTGTTTTTTAGGTGTTATGCCTTTAGCGAGTCTACATTCACCTCTAAACGGTTTTTAACATCTTTACTGACTTATCACTTAAGACACAGGAAAACATATATTTATGTAAAAGAACACCAACCTTACTAACCTGTTCACATTTGCAAACATTATACATACATATTATATGTACATCATCCCTGGGATTCATTAATGCCAGTACTAAGTGTACCCTAGGTGAATACTGTTCTGAGTGAACAGACATCACAAGCATACCTCACATCTTCTTCCTACTAATTTTGGTTTTCCTACTGATTTTTTCCAGCTTTAAATATTGAGGAGGATACATAAAGGATACCACAAAGTGTAGACTACATGTACACTTTGTATAATCTTTATGAGTGACTAGAAAGCACACAAAATGTGTTAGGGATGTTCTTGAATACAGATTGTATACAATTAGTGTAGGTGTTATTAAGTCTAATTTTTAATATACAATTGTCATCAATCTAACATTGCTTAAATTGATCAGTTCCTGCCTTCCCTTAAACCACACTCCTCCTCCTCCAAAACATTATTTTGTATGTACTTCCACAATTTACAATTTTTTCTATGTTAATTGCACCCAGCCTTTTCTAAATATTGACTACTTCAAATAAAGTTGATTTAGACTACCTCTAAACTTTTGATCATAATTTTGTCATGTTCAGTTTATTTTCAATTTGTTTATTTTTATGACAGAGAATTTCTTGTTCATTATCCTTACTCCCTAATGTGACAGGGGTAGCTGATCAAATCCAAAACAGACAGACTGGTTGCAAATCTCACACCAAGTCACAGTAATTTGCTCCTTGCAAAGATTTATAAGGTATGCTGATTTTATGAATTATAGTCACAAATGCTCAGCAAATTCTTGAGTTTGCCATGTTACACTGCATACCTTAAATATTTGAGCACTGGGTTGCATTTAATTGTAACCCAAGTTTTGTGTTTATTTTTTTTAACTGTGTACAATGTGTTATTAATAATGACCCTTTTATATGTGGTGTATTCATGCCAGATGGAAAATGACTGAGGTTCTTGATATATTTGGTTAGAAGGTGCCGTTTTCTTTTGGAAATATTTTTGGACCTCAGCATATGTTTGTGAGGGTTAGCTACGTGTTTTCCAGATATGCTAGTTGCATAATATTTTATCTTATTCTGCCTGAGTTTAATCTCCAAAATAACTTCAGCAGGAATGGACAAAAACAGTAGAATAACAAAACTGTTCCAGAAAAATAGCATTATGGATTGCTGGAAAGTATACAAAGTTGTGAAAAGATGCTAGTTAATAAAGACTGAAGAATGAGGGTTATGGATTGACTAGGGGAATAGGGATGGATAAAGTAGGGTTCATTCCACCTAATTAAATTGCAACCCACTGAACCGCTAGTAAATAGAACCCAACCTAGCAAAAACTCACCCCATCAGGAAGATAATTGCAGAAGGTTATAAAAGTTACACAGTGGTTCTGGGGAATGTGCACCAGTATACCTCATACCCAATATCTAATATATACTAACTCTAAGGTCAGGTAACTATAGAGAAGGAAGGTACTATGTGGAACTGATCATTTCCCCCCTGTAGTTCTCTAACCTCATGTGGAACACAAACAATCAGCTAGTAATCTACAACACCAACCTTAAATCCTACTAACCATTTGCTGAAAACACTACCAGCACATGTACCAAATTTGTCAAAGGAAATGTATGACAAAAAATGGTTCCTTATACAAAACAGATATTCAGAAAAAAAAGACTCAAGAAAATGTGACAATAAGAAATACAGTAAAGTATGTTGTTCCTATACCAGATGTTTGCCAAATACTTAGGAAATGAAATAATAATTCAGTGGAAAGACTCAAGATGGATAACCGGAGATGGGAATAGATGTGGTTTATGTTATCATGGAGTATCTCTTCAAAGCATGTCCAGGTGTGAGTCATACACCAAATAAGGTTGAAATTAACTATTTGTTACCCAGGAGGCAATGGCTCTCTCTCCCCCCATACACCTTGACATAACTGCTTCTTTGGTTCCCAAATATGTGATAAGTTATATATATATATATTCCAAATGAGGCATGGTTGATTTATCAATCTTAACAAAATGGGCTTTATCAGGACAAGATCCAGTAGAATATACCAGTGGAAGTATAATTTTTGTCATCATCAAATCATCATCAGACTTATCTCCTGATTTTCTCTGTTGGGCTGCAGTGTCATGTCAACTCTCTTGGCTCATTGCAACTCTTCTACCTTATTGGGCAGTCATGCCTGGCTGTCACAGATCTTTCTTTACACAATCCTTCCATCTCTTTACTGGGCACTGGTTTACTTTTGCCTTTTTCTTGTCTGTCCCAAATCTTCTACACCAGATTGCTCTCTGCTTTCCTACACATGTGCCTAAACCACCATAATCTGTTCTCTTTGACCTTCACTTCAATTGAAGCTGCTTAGCCTTCTCCAGTGATATCTGCATTTCATAACTAAGGAAAATGTAGTTAGTCATATTGGCCAGAACATCCTTTTCTAAGGAAACTAAATAGTTTCCTGTAAAATGGAAGTGTCATACTTAAAGGATTATCCAAGAGGTGATAAGTTTAAAGATGATTGAACATCAGTGTTAGGTGATGTTACTTTAGGGAGTAAAATGGCAACTTTGCTGGAAAGAGGGTGCTGATTTGGTGTACATTACTAAAGCTTTAGAGAATAATAAAACGTAAACATATAATAATATATTGCATTAAGGGGTTAGAGTTCAGAGGAAATGAAGCACTCTGCCTTAGAATGTCAAAAAAGTATATACAGACTGATATAAAGGTATAGGGAAGAGGTTATATAGACATAAAGGGTTTGGAGGTCTTGAGGGGATGGGCAGCTTTGATGGTTATTACATTTTTATAAGTGTCCAGTGGAGAATGGAAGAAGATTAGAAACCTGGTATTAAAGCACAATAACAGTATATTAAAAGTAAAACAAAGGAAGTAATGGATGGTTTTCATTTTGCTGAAGTAGATTGAAAGATACTGTCATTCAATATGGCTTTAGATAGTACAATAATGGAGTTACACAAGAAACACATTTCCCAGGATTCAGCAAGCTCTGCATGGCATGCAGGAATAGTGCAGGAGCTGCTGGAGGCAATAAGGCGATCCAGGAATAAGCTCCAGGGACGTGCACAAGTGTTTCTGAACTATTCCTGCACGGACACAGCTCCTGTATGCAAATGACCCCATTTGCAGGTGAAAACCATGCAAATGAGGTGAATTTGTGATCCAGAAAGCAGGCAGCCGGCTGTACAGGGCTAGTGTAGTCTGCAGAAATGTACTTGGTTAGTAACTGAGTACATTTTTGCAAACTACAAAATGGAGCCATGACAGCTCCAAATAAAGGGTGTATATTATGTTGAAAGCATGCCAATGGCCAAACATATGGCCATGGGCATGGAAAACAGTTGCAAAAATAAAAAAAAAATAACTTTTATTTTTTTTTAGCCGATTTCGGCTGTTTAAGAGTAAGGCAGCGGCATGCAAACGGGATCGGGATGAAAATTAAAAAAAAAACTGAAATAAGCATTGTATCCAAAATCACAATTTTGCCATTATACCCCATGGCAGGCAAAAGACAACATGGCCAGTGAATAGTGTTTGCTAAGGGGGAAGGCTCAGTGTGGGACTTGTAACTAGGCATTAGCAGGCAATCCTATGCAAATGAGGGGAATGATACTGAATCCCAGATTCTCCCACATGGCTATCCTGCACTCAACTGTGTCGGTGGAAGAAGACCATGGTGCAAGCCTAAGAGCTAGCTGACATTATAAAGGGGTGTATCAGGCATACTGTAAGCTTATTGGAGCCCTGTGGCTCAGGTTTGCCCTGAGGTTAGCAGAGCTAAGCAAGGGGGTGTGTCTGAGGCTGCCTAGCACTCTTTACATTGCCTAAGCAGGTGTGCACGCCGCGCACCGGGTTTTAAAGGAAAAAAAAGTAAACCAGGAAATAGCAGCTCCATGCACATCTGAGCACAGTGTTTGCACGGCATGCCCCTGGGCTTAAACAGGAAGGCAATGGGAAGGGAAAACAGGAGTAGGAAGGTAATCAAGGAGAACTAGCATAGCTGGCAGGTGAAATGTATCAGAATCAGCCAATTACACAGGCAGCAGACCAGCCCAGCCCAGCACACCACTATAAACTATGCAAACACCTTTCCCTCTATTGTTTCCCACATACTGTACACCACCAAACAAAAGCAACAAAATGATAGGGGCTGCAGCAGCTATCATAAATCAACATGTGGAAGAGGCTGAGGATGGTGAGGATGAGAATGCTGCTGACCAAACCACAGTGAGAACAAGGAGAAGAGTGTACAGACCCAGGGCAAGCTACCTGGGGCTACTTGAGCTGGAGATAGTGGAGCACTATAGGGTGGACAGGGACCTACTACAGCAAATTGTTGAGCTGTGCCGGCCATACCTCACACAAAGAACCAACAGAGGGGAACCCATCCCAGTGGATACCAAGATATGTGTAGGCTTAAGAATACTAGCCACAGGTACCTTCCAAAGGCCAACTGGGGATATCATAGGGAATCTCACAGACATCAGCATTCAGGGTACTCCACCAGTTCCTGGATGCCATGTCAGCACATGCCAGTGAGCATGTATATTTCCACAACACCCGTGAGGCGTTGGCCAGCAATATGCGTCTCTTCCAGCAAATAGCAGAATACCCTGAGGTAGTGAGTGTTATAGACTGCATGCACATACGCATCAAAGCACCACCCAATGAGTGGGGAAGGGTCTACATCAACTGCAAGGGTTTCCCCTCCATCAACTGCCAAGTCATGTGCGATGCCCAGGGCATTATAATGAATGTGTGTGCTGGCTGCCCTGGAAGCTATCACAACTTCATCTGGCATCAGATGTAGCTGTACCAGAGATTTGCCAACGGGGACATCCCTTACGGTCACCTACTGGGGGATGCTGGTTATGCATTGGAGCCGTGGCTGATGACACCCATCAGAAATGCACACACACCCGAGCAAGAACTCCATAATGAGGCACACGCACAGACCAGAATCATAATAGAGCATGTGATTGGGATGCTCAAGTCATGGTTCCAGTACCTGGACACATCTGGTGGAGCCTTGCAGTACTCACCAGCTACATTTCCCCAAATTCTCATTGTATGTGCCATGCTACACAATATGATCGTGCAGAAACCGCTGCAGCAGGAACAGCATGTGGCAGGGCCACACAGCCACCACCATTGCCAAGGCCTGCACAGGCAGAGAGTGACTCAGAGGAGGAACAACCTGAGCCTGCCCCAGTAGGCAGAAGGAGGCATGCCTAGTATGCCCAGGCTTTGGCAAAGAGGCAACGCATAGCACATACACGGACATGGTAGGGACCCAGGGAATGACACCTCTTTCTGACTTGCACATACAGTAAAAGGGATGCCAAACATGACATTACCTGTGCTTAACCATGGTGTGTACTATGTGCATCTAACATAGTCAGCCCTCCAGCACAATCTCGATACTGGCACAGCCACAAGGTAAGTCACTCTTCCTACCAATTGCCGAATGGAGTAGTATGTATTGTTACTTGTATCTATGGTATGGATGTGAGCATGCAAGGGAATCGGGTGGCTGAATGGGATACCAGCAGATAGTAGACATCTATAGTGGCAGCATGACATCTGTAACAAATACTGGTGTCACCACAGTAGCCAGTACTAGGCAAGGTGACAAAACTCACTGTAGGGAAATGTGCTGGGCCACATGTGCGTCCATAGGACACACACATGCCAGTCAGGGAGGCTTACATACACAACAACAGTCTCAGCCAGCAGGACAGGTTTAGACAAACACAAACAAAGGCTGTGATAAGACCTCTGTTTGATGGCTATGGGGAACATCCCCACCCAGACCTACACAGACAGACTACAACAGGTCAGGCAGTGGGATGTTAGTTCTGAAGGGTAAGGAGTTAGAAACTGAAATGTAAGTCAATCAAACCTAAGACCTGTAGTATACTGATATGCCCCTAGTCAACATGATAGGTTTGAATACAGAACAAAATGGAGTCCCTGAAATACCAGTACAGTCATAGCAAATGTGTACAAGTTTCAGGTGTGCCCCCCCATCCTATGTAGAAATGTAGTAACAGTCAGGTGTGCCCCCCCAATTCTATGTAGAAATGTAGTAACAGTCTGGTGTGCCCCTTCCCCAATCATATGTAGAAATGTAGTAACAGTCAGGTGTGCTCCCCCCAGTCCTATGTAGAAATGTAGTAACAGTCAGGTGTGACCCCCCCAATCCTATGCAGAAATGTAGTAACAGTCAGGTGTGCCCCCCCCAATCCTATGTAGAAATGTAGTAACATGTATGTGTAGGTATAATAACAGTGGAGCACAGATTACCTAAGCTGGCCAAGGTAGCAGGCTAGATAGTAGCATGTGTACAATATGCAGGGCTGTGTATGTTAGGTTGGTGTATGTTGTATATTGGAGAGTGGTCAGTATGTATGCATGGCAATGTTTGTCCTGGTGGCCATTGCCCAGTACTGCTGATGACAGGGCCAAGTTCTCACAACTGCAGTGCCAAACACAATGCTTCCCAGCAAAACACATTCCAGTAGTAAGCCATAGTAAATGTTTGGAAGTAATATGTGTCACCATCTGAAAGATGGACATGGCATGAATGTGGGCCTAGACATACAAACAGTACACAGGGGGAAGTACCCCAGACAGATAGTGTATAATGTGTAACTGTCAAATGGACACACCCTTGGAAATGTACATACAGGTTAGCAACACATTATTTGGGCTTGTAGTAGGGAATACCAATATCGTCTGGCCAAACACTGGCAGACCACAAAGGTCATAGGAATGAAATATTGAGAAACAACTGATGTCCCTGCACAAGCCAGCATAAGTGGAATGTCCCATGCATATCTGTGAGCCAGATGCAAGTAGTGTCCATAGCACAAATGCACCTAGCTCACCCCACCACCACCCACAGGTACCTCTCCGGTCTTATCCCTGCTGTTGGGAATGACTACAATATGACCCCCCCCCCACATCTGTATGGCAATATCTAAAGAATGCAGCATGCAAAACAGGTCTACCATGCAGGTGTGCAGCACCCTGCCAGCATCCACACCACTGGATCAATAATGACAGAAGGTATTGGCATGAACACCTTGCACACCTACCCTGTCACCCCAGAGGAATATAGTGTATTGCAGTCTTTGACTGTAGGAGTGACAGAATGCAACGGCCTGCTACAGCTGGCCTGCATCACTACCAAATGGCCTACAGTCCTCTGCCAAAGGCCTGTGTCTCACCCGTACTGCCAATGTATGTTATGTCATGGACTCCCAAATAACAACATAACACAGTCCACAGAACCCAAATGCAAGGCCATGTGGACAAATTACAGTAACATGTCCACCATGTCCTACTGCATGAACTGTGGACCAACACCAAATTACTGCTGGGATGAGGTGATAACTATAGGGAATATATCAGATAATGTTTGCATAATGTATGGAAGAGGACAGAATAATGGGGGGGGTAGGATCATGGGTGGCATGAAGTATGTGAAGTCCGAAACTAAGCCGTGTGCACATACTATCCCTGGCTGCAAACACAAGAATGAATGACTACAAACCTACTCGTAAACCACAATGTGAAGGGGTAATGTCCAGAATTATGACCCCTGCCTCTGGGTAACCTGTATGAATCTGTACAGCTGTGAGATATGGCCACAGCAGGATATGACCATACTGTCATGTCGATGGATGTACAAGATGGGATCCTCTGCCACCACTGTACCAAGGTGCTGAACCATTTACGCAGACCCAGTAGCAAGTGTCTGCAGCTCACCCCCCCCCCCCCAGAATGTCATGATTGTGCAAGAATATTGGACAATACTGGACACAGCTGCATTCACCCTGTATTCCCCAGGACATCACTGCAAGCAAATATGTATACTTGACAGGACATGATGACATAAAACATCACAGTGTAAAACACTACATATCTCTGAATATCTCTGCTAACACCAAGACCATGTATCAGAAGCAGCACAGACACAATTACCTACAGTAACCCACTATCCTTTGCCCATTTTCACCCCATATTGTCAGCCAATCTACAGATATCCTGCAGAAACAGTTTATTAGCTCTAGGTGTAGAACACAAAAGTCTGCACTGGAGTACAATCTACCTGGAATGGATTCACACATTCAATACAGAAGGTCACACTGGGCATGCTCTCACACTTAGAGAAATGAAGGCCATGTCAGACAACAAAATACTGAAATGTCATACTGGGCATGCTCACACACTTACAGAAATGAAGCCCATGTCTGGCAACAACAGTGGACCATACATATCTGACAGCCGCAGATGCTAGTGCATACACTCCTCGGTACACACCAGTCATGCTTTGCACAAACATTGGATAGGAATGCACACATATATTCAAGGACAACACACTATAATAGGCCAAAAATACACATACATAGATGTGTGGAAGAGAGTGACAGTGACAAAGAGCCTCCCATCATGAGGCCTGATCCACCCAGCACACATCCAATTGGCTAAAACCACATGATGTGCAAATGTCAATCACCGTAGACACTTGCCTCTGGTATCCTTCAGCACTATAGTGTCTGTGGTGCTTTTGCTAACTGTGTAACATGACTGTACAAGTCAGTAGTCATCTAGCATTTGTATACACATACCTGTGGAATATAAACATGTGTGTGCCTGACTGTTGTGTGTATGCCTCTAGATAAGTGGGTTATGGCCCATGCACACACACACTGCACTCCCCATTGTTCTACTATGGCAAGCCTGCTGATGTCTTCACCTTGAAATACACCTTTGGGGAAGTAGTAGCCCAGTAATCTCCCTGGTGTGTCCTATAACTGCATAATGCTACAGTGTGATGCAGTAGTTAGGTAGAAGTTCTAATCCCAGACGTGGCAACTGTGTGTGTGTGTGTGTGTGTGTGTGTGTGTGTGTGTGTGTGTGTGTGTGTGTGTGTGTGTGTGTGTGTGTGTGTGTGTCTATGTGTGTGTGTGTGTGTGTTTGCCTGTGTAGGGAGCAATGCTTTTGAGGCCATTCACAGCCACTACAACCTCCATTGCCCTACTTTGGCAAGCCTGCTGATGTCATTCACTTTGAAATACACCTTTGGGGAAAGAGTAGTCCAGTAATGTCCATGGCACGTGCTATAACTGCATAATGCTGTAGTGTGATATACTACTTAGGTAGTTCTATTCCCAGACATGGCAAGTATAGACGTTTGTGTGTGTGTATGTTTGTCTGTGTAGGGAGCAATGCTTTTGAGGCCATTCACAGTCACTACAACCTCCATTGCCCTTCTTTGGCAAGCCTGCTGATGTCATTCACTTTGAAATACACCTATGGGGAAGGAGTAGCCCAGTAATCTCAGTGGCATATGCTATAACTGTGTAATGCTGTAGTGTGATGTACTAGTTAGGTATGAGTTTTAATCCCAGACATGGCAACTGTGAGATTTGGTCTGTGTGTGTGTGTGTGTGTGTGTGTGTGTGTGTGTGTGTGTGTGTGTGTGTGTTTGTTTGCCATTTGTATCATGTGTGGAAGAGACTGTGATTGTGTAACAACTGGACTCATTGTGGTGTGTGTTTTGCAAATTTCTTATATGGTGGGCCTATTATATGTCACAATTTCCACCTTACAAGGATAACAGATATCAAATGGCAGTGTGGCTGGGGTAGACAATCCATACACCTACATGTGACATCAAGGCCTAGCAAACAATATAGGCAACCCTTGTATTACCCAGTGAGCACTCTCATATACAAACACACTTGGCTAGGCAACAACCACTATGTTAGTAGTTCCCTGCATATTGCCCTCATATAGTAACCATAATGTTATTGCAGTGGACTATAGAGGGCATGGCACCCTGTCCCATTCCTACAATAGGCACATAATTGCATACAGTGCTCCTTCACTATGTTCCCCACTGGACGACTGCAACAACTGTAGAGCCAGCAAATGTAACTCACAAAGGACATACCATGCCTTATACACATTCCCTGTATGAACAGATGCCACTGACACCAGGGAATACCTGTATCATGCTGGCAGTGTAGGTGCAGGGTCGACCTGGTGTCTATTGTCAGTTCTCACCACATGAGGCCAGGAATGGCACATCTGATGATAACAATCTGTGTACACAACATGCCCCAGACACCCCAGGTACACTTCCACATGTCACAGAACATGCATGTGGGATGTGTGCACATCCCAGACACCGTCCATGTCATGGACTATAGAACACATACATGGCAAGCATTGCACAGCACTGGCCACCCACAATAGTAACCCAGATGACTGGATGGTGAATACAATACCCACCTGTGTGGGCCAATCCAGAGACTACACCTCTAAGCCACACTGCAGACCATTGTCATGTGGCCTGATGCCACGGTATACCCTTTACCTAGCCTTGTACAGCCTTTTGGCACAGTCAGCCACTACAGACCTGTGAAGCAATGCACCCATGCATGTCAGTACTGTCAACCTGTGTCTGTGTGTGTGGAGTGAAATGATTTGGATGCCATTCACACTCACTACAACTCCCATTGGCCTACTGAGGCATGCCTTTCGATGTCAGACATCCTGGCATACCCTTTCCCATATATCATCCTAATAACCCCTGTGGTGCATGTGATACCTGCGTTTTACTGTATTGTGGCAAACTAGCTAGTTAGTAAGTCTAAGCCTTATCCTGCCAAATGTGATAATGTGTGTGAGTCCCTGAGAGAGTGTGGCTGTGTTGACCTTGACACTTGTTCATGTGGACAGGCATGTGTACTACACCTACCTTATCCCTCCTTTATCACTGTTGCAGATGTCACTCACCATCAAATATACCTTTGGACAGCTCCCCAACATATAAGCTCTGTGGCGCATGCAATAACTGCATGGACATATGATAGCAATACATAGTCAGACAGGGGTTTGTAACCCTGTACTGGTAAGTGTGTGACACAAACATGCTTAGGTTTTACTCTCCCACCCCCTCCCTGTCTTACTTTGTCTCTGTCTGTCTCTCTCACTCCCTCTCTGGTGGATGTGGAAAGTACACCTGTTTTGCTTAGGCAGCAGCTTGTGTTCTGTAAGGGAAGCTTATGATCAGCTGATGGCCTGTGCATGAATTGAAGTCCCCCACTAGCTGATTGCATGTGGGGCTGTGGTAACATTCCCATATCCAATTGCAAGGAAACACTCTCCTATAACTAGGAACATCATGTGGGTGTTGGCCCTTTTCATTCACTGTGAGCAGGACTTCATGTCAGTGTTTGGCAAACAGCATCAGAAATGGTAGTGGGATGTACATCTAACAACATGCACTGTGGAGACAGGACAACAAACAGGAGGAGGATGTTCCAGACATGACTACAGAATGTAAGTGTTGCTCTTCTGCCTTTGGAGTAATGTTGGTTTAACAGGGTTTGTGTGGATATGGCTGGACTACATGATTTAATACCAGTCATGACAGTGTTATGTGTTTGAGGAAACACCCGCCTGTAGGGTTATCTGCAGACTGGCCAGTGTTTGGAGTCTTATGTGTCTTGTGTTACTCACAGTTCACCTATCTTAGAAATGTAAAAGCATAGTCTGAGGATTGCAGGAAGTACATGGTGACAGCCATGAGAGTTACTGACTTCATATCCCTCAAAGGACAAATGTCACAACAAACCCTGTTACAACAGTAAATGTATGAGAGTATCACAGCAACATGCCAGTATTGGCTCAGTGTTTTTGGCTCCAGCCACAAGTCTGTCAACCTTTGTATATATGGCATGCAGTAAGAAGAGCATATGGTCTGTACACCATTATGTATTTACATCATACCTGATAAAAAGCCAGTCAGATATCAGACTGCTAGACATGTTATGTATTGTAGGGCTTATATTTGAGGACAAAACTTGAACATTCTGTTGTAGTGTGTACAGTAGTGAGGTCTGTGTACTTATGGTAATTGTTGACAGAGTGTGTATTGTGAATATGTACCTTGGCCTGTGTATAGACTGTCGTAGATGTCATTCTTCTTGGTCCTGTTCTATCTGATGTTGCATGCTGCTCCAGTGTATGGTACCCTATTTGTGTACATGTTTGTAGGGCAAAATCGACACATGTCCCATACCACAGTTAGGCATCGGAATACACTGGGTATTGGCCCAGTATATGTAGGGTTAGTGTGTGTGAGTGACACATATGAGGATGGTGTTGATCACACAGTCCATATACTTTAATATTAAGCATGCTTACCATATGTGACTGTGGCTGTGTTCAGATTGGTTGTGGGTATGCACTTTCACACAGGTGTTTGTTACTCCATGCTGTTACATGCCTGTAGAGCCTGCTATATTTGCAGGTACATGTGTATTCCCCCATAAGAAAAGTAGGCCAGTGCTGTGGCAGTTTGCCTGTAGTTTGCACAGTGCTTTGTGACATGCCTAGCAGCTCAGTGTACTTACCCAGTGTGATGTTATGTCCAGATATTTGTCAGATGTACTGTTTCTGGGCCACCATAACTTTTGTGTATTTCTGATAAAGCAGTGGGATGCTGTACAGATGTATGTCACTAACTAGTGGGTAGTATGTGGGCTTGTGATCTCTGCTCTTCTGGTTATTATGTGTCAGGACATACAGGAGTGTGTGATTGCATAAACTGTGTGAGCTTATCTATTCCAGTATTTTCATGATATCCTCATTTACATGGCTGTAAACATCCACTTTGTCAGGCCTGGTCCACACGTCTTGCACTAAGGGGTTCTGTGTATACCTCTGGACTGACCAGAGTGTGTCAGACAGTCCACATTTATAGGGCATATCTCTGCTGTATTCCACAGGATCATTACTGTTATATAGTTTCATAGTTTAGTACTAGGCTATCTGCCCTGGGGCATTTGTAAGCCTAGCCATAGTGATGTGGCTTTCGCCACCCCATGAAATGGTACAAAAATGCACGGAATAGATTTAGAATACTGTGCCTCTGTCTAGTAGTGACACAGTGAAGGTCCCCTTATATAATAGAATTAGTTTACTGTGCCCCTGTCTAGTAGTGACACAGATGTGACCCCTGGGGTAAACTTACGATCTCCCATCCACTCATCAAGATTTCTCTTGAAGAGAGTCAATGATGGGCTCTGCCTAACATAAACTGGGATCTTGTTCCAGAGCATGGGAAGCCTCTGGGTTATGAATCTATCCCTTCAGCATGTCCTATTCATACTTGTGCCGAGGTTTAAGTCTTTAGCTCTCGTGGTTCTGATGGATTTGGATTTTTTGAGGTGGAGCATGTCCATCATGATTGGACATGGCCTTGTACGTCAGGCAGAGATCACCTCTGAGCAGGTGGTATGCTACTGAATAGAGCTGGAGTTTCTTTAGTCTGGCAGAATAAGACATATGTTGGAGACCCTTGATCCTCTTGGTGAGGTACATTTGTGGTCTCTCCAGCTGTTGCAAATGCCGGGTGAGGTACATACCAAATTGAGCATTGTACTCAATCATGGGTCTGATGAGGGAGGAGTATAGGGGTACAATGACATCCTTGGATCTGGATGTGAATCCCTTCATGATAAGGTGTGCAAGGTAGAATGTCTTTCTAACCACTTTGGAAACATGGGTGTCAAATGAAAGGTCGCTGTCGACTTGGGTCCCTAGGTCTCTGATTACTTTTTCCATACTCAGTGGGTTACTGTCTATGTGATAATTTGTGGGTACTTTGTTTTTCTCAAAGGGGATGACTATACATTTTTTGGTATTTAGTTTAAGGCCATGACTCCGGCACCAGTTCTGTGAGGCCTTTTTGTAGGATGTATGTGTCCGCTGGTGTGTCGACTATGGCACCTAGTTTGCAGTCATCTGCGAACTTTGTCAGCCACAACCCTCCCATGTTTGCTTTAACATCTGAGAAATAAATGCCGAACAAGAGGGGTCCCAGGACAGATCCCTGTGGGACACCACTTGTGTCTGGCTTTGAGTCTGACATTGCTCCAGCGATTTTAACTTTATGGGTTCTGTCCTTTAGCCAGTTTGCAACCCATCTAGTGACATAAGGGTTTACATTTAAGCTGTTGAGCTTATCTATGATGCCTGAGTGGGGTATTGTGTCGAAGGCCTTAGCCAAGTCTAGGTAGGCTGTATGGACTGCTTTGCCTTCATCAATGGCTCTAGTGACTGTTTCAAAAAAGTCAACCAGGTTCAAAAGACAGGATCTGCCCTTTACAAAGCCGAACTGGGTGGGGTCAAGTGTCTGTAGGTCCCCAATGTCTCTGTTTATGAGTTCCATAATGATTCTTTCCATAGCTTTGCAGGCTGGTTAACCTTATGGGGCGGTAGTTCCCAGGGTCTGTAGAGGTACCCCCTTTGTGGAGTGGGACCACTGTTGCTGTACGCCAGTGTTCAGGTACATGTCCTGTAGTAAGGCTAAGGTTAAATAGCATTTTTATGTGCGGGTTTAGCTCCTCTTGGAGTTCACGTAGCACGCAACCCGGGATACCGTCAGGTCCCATTGATGCTGTGTTTTTAGCTTTGCTGAGGGCGGCTCTCACCTGGACATCTGAGATGACAGGGAGATTACATTCAGCTGGGATAAGTATTTCTTCTTTTGGGGGTGAGGGAGGGGAGAAATTTGCAGTGAACCTGTCAGCCAGAATGTTGGCAATATCTGTGGGTTCAGTGTATTTTTTGTTGTTGTGAACTAACTCTGAGCATATCTGAGGGTTTCTGGCCAGGTGTCTAACATAGCTGAAGAAGGCTTTGTGGTTATCTTTAGTGTCCTTAGCGATTTTTCTCTCAAAGTTGGCCTTGGATGTTTTTTATGAGAGAACGTAGTTTTCTGCTAGTGTTGATCAGAGATGTCTTCCTTTATGGGATTTTGCTCTGTCATGCAGTAGCTTCCTTCTTTGTTATACAATTTGTTAATGGCTGAGGTCCACCAGACAGGACTTACCTTTGGTGGAGAGGGACTTGGATTTATTTGGGATTGCATGATCCATGCATTCTTGGAGATGTCCATAGAAAGCATTTGTGAAGGATTCAGCATTGTGGGATGTGGTATCCACTGGCCCAGTGGGCTTAAAGGATACCATCTCAGTCTTAAGAAGAGTGAAGTCTGCTTTTGAGAAGTTTTTCACTGTGGTCTTTTGTGCTGGGGTGGAGGTGGGATATGTATATCCAGGGTGATTAGTTTGTGGTCAGATCTCACTAGTGAGGGGTATACCTCCGGTGTGGAGCATTTTGTCCCCATGTTTGTGATGATCAGGTCTAGTATATTATCTCCCCTAGTGGGAGAGGTGACTAGTTGTTCCAGTGCATTTGAATTTATGAATTCCAGGAATCTTTGGGCTAGGGTGTTAGGGCTAGAATAATGTACCCAATCTATGTTAGGGTAGTTGAAGTCTCCCAGTATGATGGTATTTTGTGATACATTCATATCCTCCAATGTCTTCAGGAAGGCTGAGTGGGGTTCCTGAGATTGGGAGGGTGGTCTGTAACATGCTACCAGTTGTATAGCAGTTTTGCCTATGGTTAGTTGCACCTGTATGGTCTCAAATGCTTCATGTGTTGCTACTAACCTGGAGGTGTGGGTGTCCCTGATGAATATGGACACTCCCCCTCCCTTTGTGGTTCAGCCCGGGTTTTGGGGCTGAAAAGCATGATACGAGGTATAACCTGGTAGTGCTGGGGTGCTCTCAGGAGCCTTGAACCAGGTTTCAGTTACTGCACAGATGTCAATGTTCTCCATACTGAGGAGTGCATCAAGTGCCTGCATCTTGAGATTTAGACTTCTGGCATTGAGCAGAATTACCCTTAGTTTTTTTCCATTTTTGTTTTCTAAGGAGGTGGGTTTGTCTTTTGAGCCTTGCCTAAAAAAGGCACTATGGGGGTTGCAAGAGCCTTAGCCAATATCCGGAAGCCCAGTGGTGACAGGTGCAAGCCGTCCCTTGCGAAGCAGCACGGCTTGTCCAACATGTCATCCCAGGCAGACAGACATTGGATCCCCTTAGAATGACACCAGTACTTGAGCCAATTATTAAAGCTGATCATCTTGTCTTTGTATTGTGGCATCATTCTTGGTGAGGGCAAGATGCTGCTCAGGGTCAGGGTCATACCAGCCTGGGCTACATAATCAGAGAGCTCCTCTATGTCTCTTTTCATGTAGTCCAGGGAGGTATGTCTCAGGTCATTCATGCCAGCATGGACAATGATGGAGTCATATTTGTACTTGCTTTGGAGTGACGTGAGTGCGTGTGTTATGTGGAGGATCCTAACTCACGATAGGCAGCTCACAGTCACCCTCTCCTTGTTCAGCCTGGTAAGCGGGACATCAGTGTGTCTGACTATAGAGTCACCTATTACTAGTGTATCAGGCATGGTGTTTGGCCTTAAGGGCTGTGATTGATTGACACACTGATTTATTGAAGTATGTGTTGCATGTGTTTTGTTTTGAGGTGGTGGATTTTTGGATGTCTGCTTTGGGAGCCTCTGTTGTTTTGGTAAGTTTTTTATTAGAGCCTCCGAGTATGTCTTTGTGTTTTTATGTGTTTGGTTTGCAGTTGTGGTAGGTCTATGTGGGACTGGGTTTGTTGTGTGTGTGGTTACCATCTCCTCCTGTCTGGTCAAGCCAGCCCTGAGTTGAGAGAGTTCAGCCTCCAGTTTGGCTATATAGTCGCATCTCTCACATGTATTTGTGTTTGTTGGGAGGAGGAGAGGGTTGTCTGTGTACATGAGACAATTGTAGCATTGTCTCAAGATACCCAGATTAACCAGCTGAACTGGAGATGACGCCAGTAATCTATGACTCAACATGCTAGAACAGTATAAGGGAGTGCTGTGCCTTTAAGGGAAGTGGATATTCACAGAGGTGGCAGGTGGATGTAGTGCTTACTTAGTATGAGAGTGCTTACTTAGTAGAGAAGTTTTGAGAACAAGTGCTAGGCTTATATTATAGTGAGTAGTCTGATTATACTAAGAGTAGAGCTTCCTTAAGGGAAAATTTGAAGAGCAGACTTGGCGGAGCCAGAAGAAGTTTAACCTAGTTTAACTGGCGCTATGCACAACCATAAAGCTGTGCAAATGCGGATTTTAAACAGGGAACTTCAAAAGAGCTAGAAATGGTCCAAAACAACCAATTACTACAGCTCTTGTGCTGAGGTCACTTCCTACAGGGACAGGTAGTCTACTCAAGACTCCCCACTCCCACTGGTGAGCAAAGAATCTTCCTTCTATCCAAGTAAGGTAATGGACAACACAGGAACTACACCACAGCCAAGAATATAGCAGAGCCTGTAAACTGGTCTAAACTAGTTGAGGAGAGGCGGGAAAACAAGGATTATTTTTTTGTTTTTTTTTGTTTTTAGATAGAAATACACAGAAAATGCAGAAACAGTAATAAATCAGTTACACAGGCTAGCACACTTTAGTGGGCAGCCTCAACAGTTATCTGTGGTAATGCACTATGATGATCTTATGATGTCTGTCAGTAACCAGTGGCGTACATGTCAATATCAGATGTGACTTCACACACATTTCTGTTAAGACAACCCCTATTACAGTAGCAACAGCCTACATTTATATCTGCAATACTTATATGACATCCCCTTGCACTAAGAGGTTGCGACTATTGGTGCTGAGGTATGGCTCCACTACATGTTATAGACATATGTTTTATATATACATATATATATATATATATATATATATATATATATATATATATATATATATATATATATATATATATATATACATACACACACATATATATATGTGTATACATATCCAAACAATACAAGAGTCACCACAGCAAGTGAAATGCAAATAAACAAGCAAGCTGAAGAGCAGGAGTCACAATTTGTATAAAATCCACCAAGTTTATTCTACAAATGGTAAGTGCTTTCATCTCAGTCTGATGAAGCAAATTTATTTGTGAAAGTGCTTACCATTTGTACAATAAACTTGGTGTATTTTATACAAATTGCGACTCCTACTCTTCAGCTTGCTTGTTTGTTCGCATATATATACATATATACATATACATACATATATATATATATATATATATATGTTTACATGTATATATATAATATATATACATATATATATATATATATATATATATGTTTACATGTATATATATAATATATATATATATATATATATATATATATATATATATATATATATATATAAAACGCAATATACAGATGTATATAAATATATTAAAAAATATATATATTTTTAAAATATTTTAATTATTTTCTTTTTCACCTTTTTCCATATTATATACTTATATTTTTAGAATTTGTATAGCAAATATCTACTAAACATTGTTTATGTAATTTCCTGCTATGACTATGCCTGTCTGCATGTATATCTCATGTTCTGATTCAATGTGTTAATAATTTTTACCTTGTATTGCCTGTTTCTGTGAATTACTTGTAATACCGTTGGAGCTTTTCTCCCCGGGCCTCCACTGAAAATGGACATATATCCAGCTGGACTAGCCTGGTCAACAAATGTAAAATAAAATAAATAAAATAAATAAAAAAATATAAATACATACATACATATATATATATATATATATATATATATATAGATGTGTGTGTACATGTACCACATATATCTACATATGTATATATATATATATATATATATATATATATATATATATATATATGTATGTATATATATATATATATATATATATATATATATATCCCTATCCTTATATGTAAACATGACTGTTGTATATACCTTTCCAGATGTATCACACCATATTTATCTGATATGTGTATATTTAGATATAACAACATACATAATTCAACAGTAATATCACTACCAAGTACTACACTATTGTATAAGTTATAGCAGTATTTCAATACTATTCAGTATGTGTACTGACAGATATATTGGAAAAGACAACAGATGTCTTCACAGCTGTGATGGTTTAGTGGTGAGCTACTGTGACTATAGTGTACACGGTCCTGGGTTCAAATCCTGCAAGGGCTGTTTATTTTGTTGCTGTGCAGAACAAGGGGTGTTGGATACAGAGTGGTTAAGGCAGTTTTGAGCAGCTTTATGTGCATTTGCATGGCTTTGAGTGATGGTAAGCCTTGCTAACGTACGGTTAAACAAAAAGGTGCTTACACCATGTAGGCTTCGCTTACCAGTGCGCAAATCTGCTTAGCATTTATATTGCAGCAATGCTGAAACCTGCTAAGCATGGCTTGGCCCCGGTAACCAGTGTTCATATTCCAGTCTGATAAAATAGCAGGGTAATGACATCTTTAATAAATGTATTTAATTCCATGTACATAACATGTGTCTATGTGCTGTCATTACAGTAGCAAGAGGTGGGAGTCTGCTGTTTGGGACACCTAGGTATATATGGCTTGTATAACACTCTTTTCCATTTGAATGTGTTTCATACATGGGTAGTATCCCAGGTTATATGTAATCACACTGGCATGCAGTGTATCATTACATTACTACTGTTGAGAGTGCATTCCCAAGTAAGAGTAGATTGCAGATTGTAGTCCTGGAACCAAACAACCCTGCATGCAAAGATGGACTCTTAGTCCTCACTATCGTGTTCTTGGTGTGTGAGCTGTCTGTCATTAAGTATTTGCTACTGGATATTGATCTGACATGTGAATATTAACTGTAGACTACTGTGCATATAGGACATGTCATTGAGGGCTACTGTCATGTAGTAATGGCATACCTATCAGTGTCAGACATCTATCTGCCAACACAATCATCCTACTGCATAACCAGTTGGCTAGCTGATGTCTGTCTGTCCTCTGTGCAGATGTGCAGATGTCGGGTCTCCATCTCGGCTGCATACAGGCAATCTATGCTTGAGTGACACTGACATGTGTGCCCAGCTGTGTTATGAATGCCACAACTAGGAATCCACACCCTGTATGCACCATATGTCATGGATACCTCAACTACACTACCACAGTCAACAGAACATGCTTGGGTACAGATCTCCAAAACAGGCACTGACCATGTTATGTAATACATGTTACATACAAGTCAACTGGAGCACCTCAGTGGCCCCCTGCAAGAGACTACCAGCTGATTGGATGTTGTATGTAACTCTCACCCTGAGGATCACCCCTGTGGTATCTGTTGATAGATGGCCTGCTGGCACATGGCAGGTGGCATGATGCCACTGTACACACATCCCTTACACTTCCCATCTCTCCATGGACAATAGCCTAGTACACACCTATGAACACCTGCACCGATGGACCCCAGTACTGACAAATGTGTACATGTGCATTACTGAGAATAACAGTGTCTGTGTGTTTGTAGACCTGTAGTTGATAATACCCTGAGGCCCTTCACACCCACCGCACCTCCATTGCCATAGTTAGATGTGGCTGCTGCTGTTCTGGACATTACATGTACCTTGTTACACTCTTCACCCTAAAGGCTACCTGGGGCTTGCAGTACCAGCACAACACTGTTGTACAAATGGGTTGATAGGCATGGGATACCCTCTGAGTTCTGGCAAGTGTGTGTATGTGTGCAAGTGTATATATTTGTAGGATACAACATTCTGAGGCCACATTCTCCTAATACAATACACCTTGCCATACAGTATTAGGGATAGTTATGTTGCTGACTGTAGGAGAGCCATGACAATGCATCACCCTACTATCCCTGTGGCATGTGCATTAGATGCATATCCCTGTATTAGCACACTTGGGATTGACAAGGGGTTGTGTTGCAGTCCTGGTCAATGTATGATGGTGGGTATGTTAGAGTATTATCATGGGTTTCAGTGTGTACAATATCCTCTGTGGGGCATGGTTGCTGGGTATACTGTCTTTACACCATGTTACCCCCAGTACATGTCCCATGTTCTACTGTATGGAGACCACTGTCACCATCAACCATACAGGTAACTGATAACACTATCCAGCTCAGTTATGCATGTACTATGTGCAACTTATCTGTAACAGAATGGACACACTACCAAGGTAGTTAGCACTGATAAGCCCAGGTCTCTCAGATGTGTGTATGACTGGTATGTGTTTGTCAGTGTGTATATGATAGTATGTCACACTATGTATTGTACATAAACAACCAGTACCTCCCCCATTACCATACTGGACAGGGCCTGTGGATGTTCTTCACGTAACATGTAACTTGGAACACACCTCATCCTAAAAGCTGTGTGCTGTGTGCAATTTAGGCCACACACATCAGTAGCACTACTTACCTAGGTAGTAGTTCTAGTCCCAGTGTTGCCAAGTAAGAGTGTGTGTGTATGTGAAGGAATATACTTCCATTTGCTGAATATACATGTCCCAGGATGTCATCTGACTGAGAACTGCCTGGCAAATGCTAACATTTCACAGGTATCATCCTGTGGAAATACATTCCATCAAAACTAGTGGTAGATGTGTAAATGCCCTCTTCCCCACTGTAAAGTTGTACAGTGATACTGGGGTTGGTATATATTGCTGGGTGTGTTTCTTGTGGACACAGCCACCATCATTGCAGTTACTGTTGAGTGTATCCCCTGCTTAGCTGGCTGTAATACTGTACAGTTCATGTTAACAGGTTAAGTAGCTGTAATCACACTATCTGCAGTTCTACAGCACCTCACACCCTCCAAAGGGTAGGGCTATGCCACCCACACCAGCACACCTATGTTTATCAAGTTGAGGATTCCACTACATTGGGGAAGGGGACATATACCCTGCCAGTACCATTGTCATTGACATTAATCTAGCAGACTGCATATTTCCCAATGTTGTTGTGCCTATTCTGTCTTGGTGGAAATACATAGGCTAAAATGGGTTCCTTGCACAGGTACCTACATCCACGTGTACAATATTCTCTGTGTATTGCATCAACACCAAAGCCACTTTGTGTTTTATACACAAAAATGCACCACCCAGTACACTTACCATTGTCCACTGTAGAAGGGCTGCTGACATCAGCTACCATGCACTCACCTGTATACAACCCCAGACCTATCAGCCATATGGCACATGCAGGAACGGTTATACAGACCTGTGACAAATGTACACCTGTACCCAGGATATGGCACAGCCAAGGTGTCACCACAGTTCCATACCCCTTGTAGGATACAACAGCAGACCATCATCCTGCTGATACATGGACACCTACAACACAAACAGAATACATTATGAAGACCACAATCACTTAATGTTAATAACAGCTATAATGCATCATGGCTGGACAGCTACACTTCCTGACATGTAAGTATTAAACTTTACTGCTGACAACATGTTACATAGCATTACATTGGTACACTGTAGTACAGTCACCCTGTGCATCAGAACTATATTAACCTGTCCCTGCATTGATGTTATGGATGACAGTAATGTGGCACAGGCATCATCATATGCACAGGGTGTGTTGTTGGTTTGCCAGAGACCTAGGCTGAGCCATACATTTGACACCATGTGTGTGAGTGAGGGGGTTTAATTATTAATTGGGCTGTTGTGATGTGGTGCGTGTAGGTATGGGGTTGCCCTAGCTGTGTTGGTAATGTGTGTGTGTATGCATGCTCACAGTTCTGTCATGTGGCTGCCCTATACAGGAATTAGTTGGACAGCTGCAGACCGTACCTGGCAGGGTGTGCAGTTCACCATCTCTGGCCATGGACAAGAGAACTGTGCCTGTCAGTGGTTCAACAGGCACCACCAGGTACAAGCCATGATATGGTAATCTCCCCTGATGATGACATATGTCCACTGGATCCAGGTCCCTCTTGGGACCAGCCAGGACCATGCACACGTGGCCTGCTGTGGTGTGGTGTGAACAGTGCCCCCCCTGCAGTGTTGGGGATGGTACTGCCACTACGGGAGCAGCTCTGAGTTCTGGCACGTCCACATAGACCTCCAGCTGTTGGTGTTGCTGGCTTACGTCCATGTGGCCACCACACTACTCCCACCATATGCTTCAAGCACAGATATTCCACAGTCGAGGATTCCCACCATCTCACCCAACCATCTATCCATGACCTCTGCAAATTAATGGTGGGCAGCTGCAAGATCACGGATATTGTCAATAACCACTGAATAAGTAGCCCTCAGCAGCCTCAGACCCTGTCTGGTGTACCATTCCATATGTGCCTGCACCTCCATGATGGCCTGAAACATGCGTCTGGTGGCACCAGATGTGGCACTTCTGCCAGGGGCATGATGACCAGCAGCCCTCCTATGAGCACTCCTGTACATCTGCCTATGTGGTACCCCGCTGGACATCCGGCTATGGCTGCTGTGTCCAGACACATGTGCCATAGATACCACACTGTCCTGTCCCATGCCACCAACCACCAACTGTCCCTCAGCTATGGCTACTGGTGATGGGGTATGTATAGGCAGTGTGACTGTGTGTGGGGATGGGGTGGATAACAGTGGGATGTCAAACAATGGTGCAGCTTCAGCCCCTGACAACCCTGCCTGTGCCTCAACATGCCTATCATCATTATCAGTGTCTGTATGGACACCGACATCAGATTGCCTGCAAGATGGACCCTGACCCACATCTCCACCTGTGAGGGGAAAACAAGAAATACACTTTAAGACCAGTACATCATTGCTTAACAGTACACACACACACACACACACACACACACACACACACACACACACACACACACACACATCCTGACATTCCACCATACTACTTACCTGTCCCTGACTTTACAGAATGCCCCTAGTTCTTTCTCTTATTTTCCCCATCCTGCATCAGTCTTGAATAATTACATAAATTATAATAAGTGTTGGTGTCAGCTCTCTATGAACCTATTGGTTCTAATTTGAAGGACATTCAATCAATAATAATATCACACAACGAAAAATATCTTCTCGTTGAAAACAAAGTTACCTTTGTATAAATTCATGCAGTCCTTTCACGACCTTGTCCTGACAGCCTTGTCAAGGTAGTTGAAAAACGGTCACAGATTTCCGTTATTCTCCCGTTGCGTTGGAAACAAAGTTGCCTCAATACCAAACTACACAGTCCCTTCACGACTTGTCCAAGCTGCCAAAAGTGGTCTCAAGTATTCACTTTTCACACGTGTTGAAAGAGTAATGGCAACAAAAGTGAATATGAAGCAAAATGTCTATTGGGATGAGTCTACCTCTTACTGTAAACACACCTGTGACAGAACGAAAAATGCAGCAACCAAAAACAAACCTTTCGTTTTGAAAAGCTGCCTCGCTTTATAATTTCACGCTGTTTTGTCAACAGCTAAAGCTTGTAGGTAGCCCTTCTGTTGTTCCGCTTACACACACCGTGCTTCGAAGGGCTTTAAATGTAGATATAGTCGTTGAACCAAATGTCACATATAAACCAATGTCTCTTCAGACCAAAAATGAACCGCCAAGCCTTCAGGATGGTAAACGTACCAAATGCTGTAACATATAAAGGTTCAGGTCTATTCAGACCATGCAGCTAATAAAGACAAATATTCCAAATACACTCGTACTTCCAAAAAAGCAGAAGGATTTCAAATAATCTTTAAAAACAAAGTAGATTTATTGGATCCCAAATGAAACAGTGGTAAGCTTTGCAACAAGTGCTTTTTCAAACCAACAATTAATTCGTTTTAAAACACACCTTTTATACTTAATTGTTAAATTTTGGCGGTTAATAACCCATCCATTTAAAGGGACACATAAAACCACAGCAATTGTTCTTGCTAAGTATAATATAAATACATTATTTAAAATCTATTTCTTTTATTTAACTTTAATAAACATATAAAATAAATGAAACTAATAAAAATTGATGCAAATTATTAGGCATATAGAAAGAATATATATATATATATATATATGCATAAATAATAAATATACATAGATATTCCTTAATATATGTAAAACAACAATTTATACTATATGGATCTAACAATGATTTTATAGCAATCATATTTCTTTAAAATGTAATATATACATTAAATTTTACAAAATATATATATATATATGTGTATTGTATTATTGTATATCTAAAGAAAGATAAAAATAACTTACAGTTAAAAACTATGTTTAATAGTAAAACATCCACTCATATTACCCCAAGTTTTAAGAAACCTAGCTTGATGATACCATCTCTACATCCCATTATAGATGTATTTGGTAAAGCAGTGGAAAAAGATCTTTATTCCATACATGACAGTAACTCCAGAAGTTCTAAACATAATTTGTCCTACAAGCAATTCCAGGCATTGAAAGATTTAAAATCAGACAATAATATAATGATAAAATCAGCAGATAAGGGGGGCCCTATCGTGGTCTTCAATAGAATAGACTATGTAGGAAAGATGTTGAATTTATTGGGAGATATAGAACATTACCAAATAATAACTAAAACGGAAGTTATAAGAATTATAACTAATATATATAACAATCTTGAAGATATGTGCAAATTGGGCCTGATGGATGACCAACTATATAATTTTTTATTAGTTGAGGAGCCAATGACACCTATTATTAAAGGCCTTCCCAAAATTCACAAAGATGAACTCAACCCACCCATGAGACCCATTGTCTCAGGGCGAGGTTGGGTGACAGAAAATATGTCATATTATATAGAGAAAACATTACATCCGTTATTGGAAAAACATAATACTATACTTACGGACTCTAAGAACTTTTTATTAAACTTTTATGAGGTTACTAGAAATCAACAAAATAACAACAATTTGTTGTTAGTAACCATGGATGTTAAATCCTTGTTTACTCAGATTCCTAATGATTCAGGCCTGGAGTTTTTGCATAATTATCTTATGCTTCATTCAAGTTTCACACCAATAAAGATAGATTTTTTATGTACACTAATGGAGCTTATTCTTGATAGCAATGTATTCTTATTTGAAGAGACATACTATTTGCAAAGGAATGGCGTAGCTATGGGCACACCATGTGCCAATAGCTACGCCAACCTAGTAATGGCCCATTGGGAGGAAAACATGCTATGTAGACTACGGAGTTTCAAGGAACATGTAATATTTTACAAACGTTTCGTTGATGATTTATTTTTCTTGTGGCAAGGCGATGTCCAAGAATTGTTAAAGTTTGAGAAAGAAGTTAATATGTTGGTGGATTTTCTTAGCTTTACCATGGAATACTCAGACAATACAATTTCTTTTCTGGACATTCAGATATGGCGTTTACCCAATGGGACTTTCAATACAGGTATGCATAGAAAGTCATGTCATAGAAATAGTCTACTAAATAGAGACAGCATGCATCCCCCACATGTATTCAGGAATATCTTAAAAGGACAGGGCATGAGGGTTTCAAGATTAAACTCCAGTGTAGATAATTTTGAGAGAGAAATAGAAGGACTAGCAGACAGATTTAAAAATAGGAAATATAGAAATGGTGAAATCAATGATGCTTTGTGTAGAGTTAAGGAATTGAGACATGGTATTGCAGCTCCTTTCTTCTCAGAGGATGGTTGCAGTGAATACACACATATTTATAATCAACCAGCCTCTAACAATGATCAAAATTTTATTAGGTACACACTCCATTATACTTTGGATGCCCATGCAATCAAGGAATGTGTTATTAAACATTGGAATATTCTTCAGTTAGACCCAGAGATTTCAAGATTTATAAATGATCATCCAAACTTTGCCTATAAAAATAAGCAAAATTTACATAGATTATTATGTTGTGATGACTATACCCAACAGAATGGTTCAGATCTAGTAGGTACCATACCATGTAATGGTTGTAATTATTGTTGCTTTATATCTGATTCCCACATTTTTGTTCATCCAGTTACAAGTGAAATATTTTATTTAAATGTTCATGCCAACTGCAGAACACAACATTTGATTTATTTAGCTAGATGTTCCTCGTGCAATTCCTTTTACATAGGGAAAACTGATAGAATGTTAAAGGAACGCATTAGGGAACATATTTATCAAATCAGAATAAAATCACAAGTGAATGCTTTATCCAAACACATTCTTAACACAGACACTACACATAATTTTTCTTTTTCAGTGTTGCAAGTTTTACAGCCCAATATAAGAGGTGGTGATGTTAAAAACGTTACCGAAACAGTAGAGGCCCAATGGATAATAAAAACTAGAGCACACTGTTTCCCTGGATTAAATGACAGGGTTCCGTTGAAACCCATGTTAAAAAGCAGAAGACATAGGCCCAAATGATATGTAACCAGACATTAGTGAATGAGTTTAAATACTATGAATATTTTTGACAATTTTGTTAGCAAATTCACTAACATTTATATAAGATTATCAGGGAACTGAGTCTAAAGCAAAGTTTATTATTTCATATAATATTTCTCACATATATATATATATATATATTTTTTTTTTTTACATACATTATATACATTATAAATTTAATTTTATTTACACATATATATACATATTATTCAGTATTGGATATATGTTTTCATTTTTTATTTTTATTTTTATTTATATATATTTTTTTATATATATTTTTATTTTATTTTTATTTTCATTTTATTTGTTTATTCAATTATATGCACAATATAAATTTATGGAAATAGATGTACACATTTTTTCATATTTTTGTATTACACTGCACCCTTTACATTATACTTTATATAGATCATATGGCATGTAGAGTATTATATTAAGAAATTTATTTTTATCTTTCTTTAGATATACAATAATACAATACACATATATATATATATATATATTTTGTAAAATTTAATGTATATATTACATTTTAAAGAAATATGATTGCTATAAAATCATTGTTAGATCCATATAGTATAAATTGTTGTTTTACATATATTAAGGAATATCTATGTATATTTATTATTTATGCATATATATATATATATATATTCTTTCTATATGCCTAATAATTTGCATCAATTTTTATTAGTTTCATTTATTTTATATGTTTATTAAAGTTAAATAAAAGAAATAGATTTTAAATAATGTATTTATATTATACTTAGCAAGAACAATTGCTGTGGTTTTATGTGTCCCTTTAAATGGATGGGTTATTAACCGCCAAAATTTAACAATTAAGTATAAAAGGTGTGTTTTAAAACGAATTAATTGTTGGTTTGAAAAAGCACTTGTTGCGAAAGCGCTTACCACTGTTTCATTTGGGATCCAATAAATCTACTTTGTTTTTAAAGATTATTTGAAATCCTTCTGCTTTTTTGGAAGTACGAGTGTATTTGGAATATTTGTCTTTATTAGCTGCATGGTCTGAATAGACCTGAACCTTTATATGTTACAGCATTTGGTACGTTTACCATCCTGAAGGCTTGGCGGTTCATTTTTGGTCTGAAGAGACATTGGTTTATATGTGACATTTGGTTCAACGACTATATCTACATTTAAAGCCCTTCGAAGCACGGTGTGTGTGGCGGAACAACAGAAGGGCTACCTACAAGCTTTAGCTGTTGACAAAACAGCGTGAAATTATAAAGCGAGGCAGCTTTTCAAAACGAAAGGTTTGTTTTTGGTTGCTGCATTTTTCGTTCTGTCACGGGTGTGTTTACAGTAAGAGGTAGACTCATCCCAATAGACATTTTGCTTCATATTCACTTTTGTTGCCATTACTCTTTCAACACGTGTGAAAAGTGAATACTTGAGACCACTTTTGGCAGCTTGGACAAGTCGTGAAGGGACTGTGTAGTTTGGTATTGAGGCAACTTTGTTTCCAACGCAACGGGAGAATAACGGAAATCTGTGACCGTTTTTCAACTACCTTGACAAGGCTGTCAGGACAAGGTCGTGAAAGGACTGCATGAATTTATACAAAGGTAACTTTGTTTTCAACGAGAAGATATTTTTCGTTGTGTGATATTATTATTGATTGAATGTCCTTCAAATTAGAACCAATAGGTTCATAGAGAGCTGACACCAACACTTATTATAATTTATTTAATATACATTGAATTTATCTAGTTGGTGTATCAATCGGCAAGGTGTTTTGGCTGGTTTGCCTCATTTTTATTTTATGCTATCTTGAATAATTACAGTCAATAATACCAATCATTAACCTATCATTCTTCTAATTGCTCAGAAAAATGATCACAAAACATGACCTGGTACTCCATCAACTCTAACTTGATTGGAATATTTTTTTCAGAGACTCCCTGATGTCATTGTGTTCACTCTGGTTTTGGCCAGAAGTCTTGAGCATGGCCCCCATATGTTAAGGGCTACTACAGTCAGTCAATAATGTCACGTGCTGGAGTTTCATACTTAACTATTGTTCAGTATATGGAAGATCTGTTGCTCTATTAACCTTTTATGTGGACTACAGTAATATTAGGAAACACTCTCTAGTGTTGTCTAGTAATTCCCCAATGCATCTTTAGTGCTGCATACTTGGGTATTCTTTCACCTTTCTGCTGATTGCAATTAAAAAAATATCTCTGGTGTCTAGTTTTCCCTCCTAATCCATCTTTCATGCTGCAGACTTTATTATTCTATCAGCTTTCCTGTGATTACATTTCAGGAAAGTATTCCTGGTGTCTAATGTGTCTGTCCACTTCCATTTACTGCACAATTTCTAAGGGAAGTTGAGAGGTATGAACAACCCCACACTCACACATGTGCATACATGGACACACACACACAAACACACATGCATACATACACACATTCTACATACATCAACCCCCTCCACTCCACTAGATAGCACTTACAGACAAATTCACCCACACACACACACACACACACACACACACTTACAGGTGAGGTTGCACAAAGATATTACACACAGACCTCTCATTACCCATCTGTCAACATGCATGACATATGGCACTCAACAGCATGCAGTGCAGCTATAGTCAATCCCTTTTACCAACATTATACATCTCTGTGATGCATGGGTTGTGTTAGTAGGTGATGCCCCTTCTCCTGGAACACACAGCATTCATGTACACAGTATTGCTGTGCACCTGTTCGGCACCCTGGCACGTACTGTGCACCATATCTCACAGGTGTACACACCATTGCTGAATGTGTATATGTGTACCAGTTATGTTTGCTCTGCTGCTCACAGCCATTATGTGTTTGTCGACACATACCTGGGATGATATGTGGACAGATGTCATTTATGAATGCCTGATGTCTGATTTACAGATCTCATCATCAGTGGTGCATATATGGCCAAAAAATACAATTACCCTGACAACCTTCAAACCTTACAGTGGATATGGGGAGTGTACACACCCTTATTGATATGGCACCCTCTTCCTTGATATGCAATGGGGCCACATTACTGCATATGTTAACATTACATGAACCTGATATGTGACATATGACCTGTGCAATCAAATGCAGTATCAAACAAATGTGTTAGTTGTGCAGATGCTGACTGAGATGCGTACAATTTGTGAGTGCATATGTGTGCACACACTTATCATGATGGTTTGTTGCACCAACTGTTATGTGTACTATAACAGTCACTATTCTTGGAAGGGGTATACTAGCATGGGCCATCTGCATTTGCCAGTATTTGGTCACTGCCCTACAAATGTCCCCCAACTCTACATGATTGCAAGGTCAATTCATGTGCACAGCCCTTGGAGGTCACACAGTGCTGTCACTATTTGTTGTGGAGTCAGGGTTATGTCTGCCACAATTCATGACCTTGACTGTGTGCAGATACAGCTATTCTTAGCGAGCTTTGGATCTTTGCTTCAGTGCACTGTTGATGACCCCCCCATCCTCAGCCTTTTTGCAGATGCTTGACAACTATGGCCTGCACATGTGTGTCATTTTGCAGTGTCCCAAACTCTGAACACCGTGTGCACCAGCCTAGTCCCTGCTAATGAATGGCAAGCATACAGGTGTACACTGGCACCAGCAAGGTACAGATGGGGATGGTGGGCCTGAGGTGTTGGTTGTGCAGCACATATATCTTAATTGATGCTGTCTGTAGGTTTCCAACTTGGTCTTGGTACACCAGTACACATTGCAAAGCATGCCTTTTGGGGGACTTTTGCTGTTATGCATACACTACCTGTAGTGAGCCCTAGATGATGTTTCCTGTGGTACAACTGTCCCAACTGATCACCCTAACCCATGGGCCACACTTATGCAGAGTCCAGGCAATTGCCAGTACTTGCTAGGCATTCCCTCAACTCCCTCAGTGTTGTGGGATGTTACTAGGCAGCCTGCATGGCCAGTTTACATGTGTTGTCATCTGTCTTGGATGGCCATCTGTTTATTTTCTACATTAATCCTGTCCCATACATCCTCGCCACATACATGACTGTCTACACTGTTTGACATGGTATATGCAATGGTGAGGTAAGGCTACATGTCCAATGCCTGGGTGCTATCTGTTTGGTATGGGATCCATTCCATGGATTTTAAGATGTGTGCAAGCCATGACTGCCTCTGTTGCAGGTAAGTGGGCACATTTGATGGCCATACGTCTTGGACGGCAGACCATTTCTTGGTGTGACATTGAGGACCTGTACTTGCTGGAAGGTCCATACTCATGAAGAGTGCATGCTGTCAGTACCTGAAAAGCTGCTTCCACAGTATGTTAGTTGAAGTGTATGCACACATATGCTTCCAGTGTTTGTGAAGGTATATATTCCCCATATTTGCTGTCCTAACATAGGATTCCCTATTACACATTTATTGCTCATGTTAGGACCACATTACAAGTTGTAAGGGTTGTGGAATGCAGTATTGTGATATGCTGTAGTGTAGATCTGTAACAGTTGTCATTGTAATAGTGGTATATACACTGTTGTAGCACTGTATCAGGGTGATGTTTCAGACATGTCCCTACTGTAGGCCATTTGTTTCACCATTATGTTCATCTCTATTCACACATCTTGCAATGACAGGTTATTAATTTTATTGCAGGACTCTTACATACCCTTCAGATATGCCACCATGGTGACCACTGTGATGCAGTGCAGTTAATAGCAACAATAAGTGAACATGTACAGCATGCATTATGGATACGTGTGTTAAATGTGTGCATGGAATATACCATGGCCCTAACATGACTGGTGAATTGACAAACCTGAACAAACAGCATACTCACCAGCTACAGGCTGCTGCCCTGGAGGTATACCAGGGGCACCTACATAGTTTTGTGAGAGATGTGATGTCAGTCGCCACACCTGTGTCACTAGTACAGGGTGTGAGCAGCATTACAGTACATCAAGAGTACAAACCCACAATACTACAGATTATCCACATCTGTTTATTACTACAACACAGCAACAGACTATATATATTTCATCTCACATATGTATGATTAAACTCTACAGATGCAGATGGATACAGAACAGTGGTCAACTGATGTGCCCTGTCACCTTACCTGCATGCTCTTCAGCCATTGTGTGGGTAGCACCTACATCCACAATGCTGTCTGCCGGGTCTTGGGTTTGCGGGCGAGCAGGTGCTCTGAGGCTGGTGAGGAGCTCCTCAGTACGTGTCGGGGGGCAGGTTGGCATGACCCCCCCCCATGGCAAGCTCGTCCTTCCTAACCACAGTAGCATGCCGACGGGCATGATAGAGTAGATCAGTGCACCGATATTGAACCTGCTCATAACTGTGGTTATGCAGGCCATCGTTTACCCTATGGACAAGATCGTTCCATAGGGTGCTCCTCTCCTGCAGGTCATGGGCTGTACATCCAAACAGGGTGTGGTAGTGCTGCACCAGGTATGTAATGATGACATCATTCTCCTGGGGTGTGTAGACCAGTAATCTCTCCTGAGACATTGTGCCTGAAAGACATAAAGAGGAAAACAGGTCTGAGGACCTCATGCTGCAAGGATATAATAGTTGTTAATACACATCTCTGTCTCCCCCCACCATATCTGCAACAACAGTCTGATCACACAACTCAATGGTTATGGCTACAGCAGGCCTACTGTTGGGACATATATCGTATTGTACAACAATTTGTGCAATGTGTTTGTAGTCATGTTCCATGTTGAAACACTATCATTGGTGGCTTGTTATGAACAATGTCACCTGCATGCCATTGTAAGGGCACTGCTGCACATCTGTTGTTTTGTGTTAATGTGGATATCTATGCATGCTTTTAGACATAATCCTGCAATGTGTGGACTATTACTACCCATATATATTCTATAACTGTGACACAATAACATATTTGGGAAGACAGTTGCCAGCAGAGCCACCTCATCTGAAAATGTTACCAGGCCACATCACATCTGGGACCCACCCTGTGACCTCATCATCTACTGGTCCTGCACTACCTTCAGGTAGTACCACCTCAGGGGATGGTGTTCACCTCCCTGGGAACACACACTGATAGGATCCTGTCACCCGAAGTTAGGTCCAGGGTCTGGTGCATAGGGAGCTCCACAGAGACTTGGGGGATGTGCTACACCACCTTGAGGCCCTCAATACACAATCACAGGGTCCGCATGCTCCTCCTACTCAGCCCTCAGCCCAGGCACCTTCATGGCCGTAAAAATGCTGCTGTGACTGCCCATGGGTGGGGACCTTGGTCCCATTGTTTCCATATGGGGGCTCATGGGCCTCCACATTCCAAACAACACTTCCTATCCAAGGTTTTTACCCATCACATGTGTCATATACCAACCATGTATGCTGTCTTGTCTTCCAACCCAACCTACCTCCCCAAATATACCTACTATCCTTCCCCAAAATACCAATCCCACCTTTACAAACAAGGGCAATGGGTTCCCAACATGGATTTCACACCAGACATAACTGTCCATTTTGCACCCACTTACTGATTTTATATATATATATATATATATATATATATATATATATATATATATATATATATATATATAGGTGTGTATAGATATGTGTGTTCTCTCACACTTATCGTGCAGCACTGTCATTCAACAGTAGGGAACTTGTATTTATATATATATATATATATATATATATATATATATATATATATATATATATATGTGTGTGTGTGTGTGTGTGTGTGTGTGTGTGTGTGTGTGAGTGTGTGTGTGTAGATATATATTTTGAGTTGTATACATAACTAACTCTCCTTCCTTCACAGCTGCACTGTGCTACAACACAGACAGGTGTCACATGCGGACACAGACTAACATTAGGGGGTATATATAGGGACAGATTTCAGGTAAGCCTATTACACACCTATGACATTTGTTCATGCTACATTACATGTTAACATGACTGTCCTGCAATTGGTGGGCTCTGAAACTTATGTGTCTATCATAACAGCATTACTTCTGCCACCAGCAATTTGCCACACTAATATACATATCTTGTAGTACAGAACACACACTATGATGGCTTACATCATGTCATTCAGTGCTGATCTGCACATTTGACAGGTATGGCCCACTACCCACAAGGACAAACACTACTGTCCATAGCAGTTGTTCAGCAGGATATTATTACAACAACTCCTGTTGGCACATATAAATCATTCCACATCATCTATCCCATTATTATAGACCAAGTACTGCATTCAGTTACATGCATATGTTTCACATACCTGTTGTAGGATTGTTGTCTCTTCTGAATACAGTTAGGTTCAGTTGGTGAAAAATGTTTTTTTTTTACTGGCTGTTTGTTTTTTTTTTTCTCTCTCTCTGGCTCTCTCCATTACAGGGATTGAGCTTCTTTGAATAGATTGCAGCATGGATTTTGTAGGTGATGCACATGATCAGGTGATGATCAGGTGATGGCCTCTGCACCAGTCAGTGTCCACCACTTGTTACCTGCATGCAGCCAGCTGTGTAGTATATCCAATTACCACTGTCATGGCAACCCACCACTATAAATTACTAAATCATGCGGGCATGGTTCCTTTACCTTTCTTGTGTGGAGGACATCCTTCCTGTGTGTGGGCAGCAGTGTTACAGACAGCAGGTAGCAATACCTTTTACTACAGGACTTACAGACACAGCCCAACTACATATTTGTATAAGATTGCAGACCTACAGACAGTTGTTATATGCATTGTATACCATTAGTTTTACAGGGTTTGTGTGTACATACTAGTTTAGCATGGAATGCAGTCTGTCTGCATAGCTCTCAACTGTGGGCCTATCCACATGATGGCCAGAGGAATGGCTGTTATGTTTTGTCTGTTCACCACACAGGTCTTGTCTCAGATATATCACTGGCATTCTCTCTGTTGAGTGCTATCAGTACATGGCTACTTCCATTTGTGTTTCTGACTTCATATTCCTGAATAAGGGTATGTTGCAACCAATCCTGTAACACCAGCAACTTTCTCAGTGTATAACAACAATATTGCAATTATGGCCCTGTGTTCCAGCCTCTGTCCTCCACCTATATACATATCATTATGTTGTGCTGGCTTTCCTGCAATCATTCCAGTGATGTTGTGAACCCCCACACATATTGTGGGGTAGGGTCCATGTATATGTGGGCTACAGTTGGGCAAAATGCATGTGTCCTTGTACAGTACAGAGGTCAGTGTATGTAACATATGCTCTTGTAAGTCACTCTATGAGGGAGAGGTATGCACCATATATAACTTAGGCTGTTACAACATGTGAGGGATAACAGTAGTAAGACACCTTAAGGTATATGGCTGTCCATTTTCATATATTTCACCTTGGGAACATTAGTGGGCTAGTGCTTACTGTCTTACAGACAGTTCTGTTTATCAGTGTGATGGTGATGTTTTAGGTTAATCATTGTTATGTAACAGATACATATTCATTGTGACAACTTAATTCTTTTCCCCCTAGGGTTGAGTACAGAGTGTAATTGGAAGCTGCTGGACTACATCTGCATTAATTAGTGTTGGTTGATTCTTATATTCCAGGCCAGTGTTTCTTTACTGTTGTTCTACGTGAAGGCTTTGGCCTAGACAGCAACATATGTTATGCTTTCAGATTACTGTATACAATGTTTTGCTTGAAAGTTGCATTACTCAGTTAGTGTGTATTTCAAACACCTAACAGCTATATGAAATGGCATATACAATGGAAATAGTACACAAATAAACATTTCTTATGTATGCAAACCTGTGTGTGGTATCATATCCTTTGACTTCTCTGTGGGTATATGCTTCATGCAATAATTGTCTTTTGTATGTGAGAATCAAACACTGTTCATTTTAATAGGTGGCAACTGTAGGAATACTGGCTGTTCAATATGGTGTGCACCCTCTAAATATGTATCTTCCTATACATATCTATACTTAGTAATATATGTATATGTTTGTGTATATATATATATATATATATATATATATATATATATATATATGTGTGTGTGTATATATATATATATATATATATATATATATATATATATATATATATACATATATACTCTTACCAGTCCCATCTCCTCTGCAGTGTACAGAGAGAGCACTTGAGAAGGGCATTCCCCTATAGTATATTAATCTGCTCTGTTTCCTCCATCTAAAAAAAAAAATAAAACATTTTGCACTTCATCTGCCTTACTGTATTTGTGTTTCTTCCTACGTTATTACCTTATTTTGCTTTTGCCTCTTTTAACATTTTAAAGTGGAACCTGTGTGTTGAGAGACAGCCTTACAAGACTATCTGCAAATATATAGAGCTGAGTATATTTTTCTGTATTATTCTGTATTATAGAGCTAAATTGTTGCTTAGCTATCTGTTGTCTTACAGTTCTGCAAATATACAGAGATCAGTATATATTTTTTTGGTTTTATAATTTGCACTCTGATTCCTCACATCTCTGTTGAATCTGGTTTCCTCCCCCCCTCCCTGTTCGTGGTTGTAGTTTAAATTTGGTGGTTTTTGCAGTGCCCGCCCCACTGTAGATTTGATCTAGGACACTCCCCCAGTCCCATCTCTTTACCGCATTCTACCTAATAAACCCTTTCTGCACTTGCTTTTAGTCCTTTTTAATTTAATTACATTTTTTCAAACTGTGTGTGGATTAATATTGCTACATACTCAAGTGTGCCAGCTTACACTGCATGTGAATTGTTTTTACTACTGTTTTTGCTACTTTTCTGAAAAAAAAATTATCTGCTTTTACTGTATTTGTGTTTCTTCCTACTTTATTTTGCTTTTGCGTCATCTTAAAAGTACTCAATTGTATTTATTACTGCTTGGTGTATCTCATTCTAAGCCTTTTAGTTTTAGCACTTGGGCTTCAGATCAGTTGTTTTACATTAAGAAGGTTTGTGGTCTGCACTGTGGTGACAGAACAGGTAGCTTACATCCTTCTAAGTTGGGAACTGCTGATTGAGGGCTCAGTGTCTTTTATTCTAAAAGTGTATTAATTCTGGTTTAAGCACTTGGGCTTCAGGCCAGTTATTTTACATTAGAAGGGTTCGTGGTCTGCACTCTTGTGGGAGGAGAGGCTGGGCTCTGCCCTTCTGAGCTGGGAATTTCTGGTTAAAGACTTATAGTCCCTGCATATTTGAACTGCTTCTTACTGAAATTGGTACACCTTGTTTGCTGTAGCATAGACTAGATCCAGGCCTGCTGAATCTAGCTTTGTTTGTATGCTTGTTGTTTGTTTGCTTGTTATTTCCCTGAAATGCTAATTCCACCTAAAACGTGGCTTTTCAGCACTTCTGCGGATCCCTAGTGATATCTGCATTGCTTACTGTACTTATTTCCTTGTTTCACTTGAAAGAAAGTTACTGTTTGTCATTTTTGCATTTAAGTTACCTGTAACACATTGCATTTAAGTTACCTGGCACTTGCCCACAAAAGCAATTATATAAGTCAGCACTAAAAAATTAAAAGCACTACACCCTCGCAAACTCCCCTTGAGTACCTTGTTCCCCATTAGCCCTTTTTTTTTTCAATTATAAAGGAATTCACAATCCTATTCTAGCATGTCCAAAGGTCAGTTGTCAATCTCCTCTCCGGTCCAGCTGGTGAATCTGGGAATCTTGAGGCAATGTTACAACTGCCTCATGTACACAGACAACCCTCTCCTCCTCCCAACAAATTCCAACACATGTGAGAGATGCAACCATATAGCCATACTGGAGGCTAAGCTCTCTCAACTCAGTACTGGCAGAACCAGTCAGGAGGAGAAGGAAACCATACTCACTACAATTCCAGTCTCACATAGACCTACCACGACAGCAAACCAAACACATAAACACACAAAAACATACTCGGAGGCTCTAAATAAAAATCTGCCTAAGCAGCAGAGACCTCCAAAGCAGACACCCAAGCAACTGCTACCTCAAAACAAAACACGTACAACACATAGCTCACAAAGCCAGTGTGCTGAACAGTCAGAGCCCTTAAGGCTAAACAACACACCTGATACACTTGTAATAGGTGACTCTATCGTCAGGCACACTGATGTCCCGCTCACCAGGCTGAACAAGGAGAAGGTCACGGTGAGCTGCGTTTCAGGCGCTAGGATCCGCCACATAACACAAGCACTCAGGTCACTCCAAGGCAAGTACAAATATGACTCAGTCATTGTCCATGCTGGTGTGAATGACCTGAGATACCTCCTGGACTACATGAAAGAGACATAGAGGAGCTCTCTGAGCATGTAGCCCAGGCCGGTATGACCCTGACCTTGAGTAGCATCTTACCCTCACCAAGAATGATGCCACAATATGAAGACAAGATGATCAATTTCAACAATTGGCTTAAGTATTGGTGTCATTCAAAGGGGATCCAATGCCTGTCAGCCTGGGATGACATGCTCGACAAGCCACAATGCTTTGCTAGGGACGGCTTGCACCTGTCACCCCTGGGCTTTTGGATATTGGCAAAGGCTCTTGCTACCCCCATAGTGCCTTTTTTAGGCAAGGCTCAAAAGACAAACCTACCTCCACAGATATCACAAGGGATAAGAAACTAAGAGTAATGCTACTCAACGCCAGAAGTCTAAACCTCAAGATGCACGCACTGGAAACTCTCCTTAGCATGGAGAACATCGATATCTGTGCAGTAACAGAAACCTGGTTCAAGGCTCCCAAGAGCACCCCAGCACTACCAGGTTATACCTCATACCATGCTTTTCGGCCCCAAAACTTGGACCGAACCACAAAAGGAGGGGGAGTATCAATATTCGTCAAAGATACCCAAACCTCCAGGTTGGTGGCACAGCACAAAGCATCAGAGACTATCCATGTGCAACTAACAGTGGGTAAAACTGCCTTCCAGTTTATAGCCTGCTACAGACCACCCTCCCAAACCCAGGAACCCCACTCAGCCTTCCTGAGAACACTGGAAAATATGAAGGTCTCACCAAACACCATTATATTGGGCGACTTCTACTACCCAAACATAGACTGGGAGCATTACTCTAGCTCCAACACCCTAGCCCAAAGGTTCCTAGAATTTATAAACTCAAATGCTATGGAACAACGTGTTACCACTCCCACAAGAGGGGAAAACATACTGGACCTGATCATCACCAACATGGGGACTCTATGCTCCAGACCAGAAGGGTATCCCTCATTGGTAAGATCAGACCATAAACTAATCTCAATGGATATTCACATCCCGTCTCCACCCCCTGCCCTGAAAACCACAGTGAAAAACTTCTCTAATGCAAATTTCACACTCCTCAAAACCAAGGTGGAATCCTTCAAAGCTCCCGGGCCTGTGGAAAATACGGCCCAGACCACAGAATCCTTTATAAACGCATTCTATGAACACCTTCAGGAATGCATGGATCATGCGATCCCAAATAAAACCAAGTCCCAATCATCCAAAGGCAGACGTCCTGTCTGGTGGACCTCAGCCATAAACAGACTATACAATAGAAGGAGGAAGCTACTACATGATAGAGCAAAATCCCAAAAAGGGAAGGCATCTCTGATCAGTATTAGCAAAAAACTACGGGCACTCATAAAATTGTCTAAGGCCAGCTTCGAGAGAAAAATTGCACAGGACACTAAGGATAATCATGTGACTTTCTTTAGTTATGTTAGGAACCTGGGTGGGAATTCCCAAATATGCTCAGAATTAGTCCAAAATGACAAAAAATACACCAAACCCACAGACATTGCCAACATCCTAGCTGACAGGTTCAGCGCAAACCCCCCCCTCCCCACCAAAAGGGCAAATATCTATCCCAGCAGAGTGCTGCCCCACTGACATCTCAGATGCTCAGGTAAGAGCTGCCCTCTCCAAAGCAAAAAACACAGCATCAATGGGACCAGACAGTGTGCCGGGCTATGTCCTACATGAACTTCAAGAAGAGCTAAACCCAAACATAAAACTACTGTTCAATCTCAGCCTTACTACAGGATATGTACCCGAAGAGTGGCGTACAGCAACAGTGGTCCCTCTCCACAATGGTGGTGCCTCAACGGATCCTGGAAACTATCGCCCCATAAGCCTGACTAGCTTGGTCTGCAAAGCTATGGAAAGGATCATCATGGACCTCATAAATAAAGATATTGGGGACCTACAGACACTGGATCCTACCCAGTTTGGCTTTGTTAAGGGCAGATCCTGCCTCTTAAACCTGGTTGATTTCTTTGAAACAGTCACTAAGGCCATTGACGAGGGGAAGGTGGTCCACACAGCCTACCTGGACCTCGCAAAAGCCTTTGATACAATACCCACTCGGGCATTATAGATAAGCTCACCAGCTTAAATATAAACCCCTATGTCACTAGATGGGTTGCAAACTGGCTCAAGGACAGAACCCACATGGTTAGAATTGCTGGAGCCATGTCAGACTCCAAACCAGTTACAAGTGGCATCCCACAAGGCTAAGTCCTGGGACCTCTCTTGTTCGGTATATATTTCTCAGAGGTACAGGCCAACACAGAAGGACTGTGGCTGACCAAGTTTGCAGATGACTGCAAACTGGGCGCCATAATCGACACTCCGGCCGACACAAGCATCCTCCAAAAGGGCCTCATAGAAACAGACAACTGGTGCCAGAGCCATGGCCTCAAGCTAAATGCCAAAAGGTGTATAGTCATCCCCTTTGGCAAAAACAACGTGCCTACAAATTACCACATAGGTGGTAATCCATTAAGTACAGAAGAAGTAATTAGGGACCTGTGGACCCAAGTAGATAGTAATCTCTCATTTGACAACCACGTGGCCAAAGTGTTTAGAAAAACATTTTATATAGCCCACCTAATCATGAAGGGATTCACATCTTGATTAGGGGAGGTCATCGTGCCTCTTTACTCATCCCTCATCAGGCCCATAATTGAGTACAATGCCCCTTTTGTGATATACCTTACCAGACACCTGCAGCAACTGGTAGGACCCCAAAAGTACCTCACCAAGAGGATCAAAGGGCTCAAACAGATGCCATATGCTGCCCAGTTAAAGAAACTCCAGCTCTACTCAGTGGCATACCGCCTGCTCAGAGGCAATCTCTGCCTAACGTATAAAGCCATGTCCAACCCAGAATTAATGGACATGCTGCACCTCAGAAAATCCAAATCCCATTGAGCTACACGCTTGAGAGACTTGAACCAGCACTGAAATAAATAGGACATGCTGGAGGGACAGATTCATAACCCAGAGGCTCCCTTCACTCTGGAATAAAATCCCAGTCCAGGTTTGGCAGAGTCCCTCATTGACTCTCTTCAAGAGGAATCTTGATGAGTGGATGGGAGATTGTAGGTTTACCCCGGGTATCACTTCTGTGTCACTGTTAGACAGAGGCACAGTATACTAACCTCGAAAAAGGGCATAGCAAAATTATTTTAAAATGGGTGGCGAAAACCAAACACACTCTGGCTAGGCTTATAAATGCTCTAGGGCAGATAACACTTATCGTGCAGCACTGTCATTTAACAGTAGGGGACATGTATTTATATATATATATATATATATATATATATATATATATATATATATATATATGTGTGTGTGTGTGTGTGTCTGTGTGTGTGTGTGTGTGTGTGTGTGTGTTTGTATATGTAGACATACATGTGTATATATATATATATATATATATATATATATATATGTGTGTGTGTGTGTGTGTGTGTGTGTGTGTAGATATATATTTTGAGTTGTATATATAACTAACTTTCCTTCCTTCACAGCTGCACTGTGCTACAACACAGACAGGTGTCACATGCGGACACAGACTAATATTAGGGGGTATATATAGGGACAGATTTCATGTAAGCCTATTACACACCTATGGCATTTGTTCATGCTACATTACATGTTAACATGACTGTCCTGCAAGTGGTGGGCTCTGAAACTCATGTGTCTATCATAACAGCATTACTTCTGCCACCAGCTATTTGCCACACTAATATACATGTCTTGCAGTACAGAACACACACTATGATGGCTTACATCTTGTCATTCAGTGCTGATCTGCACATTTGACAGGTATGGCCCACTACCCACAGGGACAGACACTACTGTCCATAGCAGTTGTTCAGCAGGATATCATTACAACAACTCCTGTTGGCACATATAAATCATTCCACATCATCTATCCCATTATTATAGACCAAGTACTACATTCAGTTACATGCATATATGTTTCACATACCTGTTGTAGGATTGTTGTCTCTTCTGAATACAGTTAGGTTCAGTTGGTGAAAAATGCTTTTTTTACAGGTTGTTTGTTTTTTTTCTCTCTCTGGCTCTCTCCATTACAGGGATTGAGCTTCTTTGAATAGATTGCAGCATGGATTTTGTAGGTGATGCACATGATCAGGTGATGGCCTCTGCACCAGTCTGTGTCCACCACTTGCTACCTGCATGCAGCCAGCTGTGTAGTATATCCAATTACCACTGCCATGGCAACACACCACTATAAATTACTAAATTATGCAGGCATGGTCCCTTTACCTTTCCTGTGTGGAGGACATCCTTCCTGTGTGTGGGCAGCAGTGTTACAGACAGCAGGTAGCAATACCTTTTACAACAGGACTTACAGACACAGCCCAACTACATATTTGTATAAGGTTCCAGACCTACAGACAGTGTGAGTAGTGTTGTTATATGCATAAGCTATTCCTGCACGGACGTTTACTGAATCCCGGGGACTATCTTTTAGAAATGTATATTGCAACCAAAAACAAAAACCAAGATAGGCAGCAAGCTGTAGAATTCCAACCAGTTTATTGTTAGCACTTTTGTTCAGGAAGTACATGAACTTCTTCAGACAAAGAAATCCCAAGAGTTCTCAGTTAAAATAAAACTGTCAATTAAGATGAGATAATTAATTATAAAACCAATTAACATAACTTGAGAAATTTAAAGAGCCAGTGTTATACAAGGTAAAATGTATATGTAAATAAATATAAATGTTTTTTTTTTTAAATCAGCAACAATTTTAAAATCACAACAGATCAGTCTTATTACTTAATTTTCTTGTGTATATAAATTAATCTAAATACTATTAAATGCTAGATAACAACTTGAGCAACTCAAACAAATGGAAATATAAAATTTGTATAACTATATACTGATAGATATGTATAAATAAATATTTATAAATTCATTCAAGTAATAGAAAAGTTGTTATACAACCGAATTTCACCTTTGTAGGGCTTTTAATTTCAAAAAATTTATCGAGCAGTATTCATTAAGCCCTGGTGGAACATGTTCATATGTTTTAATTTGCCAAACAAGTTCCTGTTCTTCAAGCTTTAATTCCCAGGGCCCACCCCTAATGTTCCTAACTATTTGTTGCAATATTGTAAACTGGAATTTATGTATGGGGTATTCTAGAATGTGTATAGCCAAAGCATTTGTGGTATTACCCCTAATAATTTGGTATTGGTGTTCATAAATTCTCTGCTTAAACATTCTTTCAGTTTTACCAATGTAGTAGCTTTGGCAACATTGGCAGAAAGCAGCATATACTACTCCTGCTGTTTCACAGTTAAATGTTCCATTGATGGTGTAGATTTTATTATGTATGCAAACTTTATTAGTTACCATAATGTGCTAGCACTGCTGACATCTCCCACACTTTCTCATCCCCCGGTTGTTGGGGCATTTTTGATTGTTAAATAAATAAAATAATGCAGAACTTTGCACAGGGCTTTTGGTAGATCTTGAATAGGGCAATGAAGCTTTCTGATTTAAGGAAGAATCATGTTAAGGTCATCTGAAAATTCTGTCCTCACACCTCTGCTTCTTATTAAATAAAAGACAAAAGATGAAAGAAAATGTTGTTTGTTTAGCATCATGTGTTATTTGGTTCATACATATTGCATGAATGATACTGAACACAGTACATGATTAATTATATTAAAAAGAAAATATTGTTTCTCAAGAAAATGATAAATGTACAGGTAAACTGATTATTTTTGAAATTTTATGAAACATAATATACACATTCCAGACAAGGAAAGTGAAACTAAATAGTACGTTTTAACATCTTATGAGGCCATAATGTCTACGCTTTTGAGTGCTACATTGAGGTATCCAACCATCCACAACTCCTTTTTCCCATTTTTGCACATGAGGTTGAGGTCTCACATCCTCATTGTGTATCATCTGTAGGTGCATCAGTAGGCAAACTAGATTCAGGCTAAAAGAGTTTAAAAAAATATTGCTACATAAACATTTTTGATAACATCTGAGCTTCTGCATGAATGGTACAAAGAACAGTTTATAATATTTGTGCCTCACAGCAGTACCATCTCTGTCTAAGTTCTTGATGGCGGGGGGGGGGGGGTGCCTTCTGTTTGTAGTCTACATATTGCCTCTGTGTTCACACGGGTTTTCCCCAAGTATTCCATTTTTCTCCTGCATCCCAAAGACATGAAGTAAGTAGAGTGGAGAATCTTATTTGTCCTTTGATGCGTATGTGGTATGTACAAGACCCAGAAGAAAGTCTTGACAATCCACTTCTGCTATGTATTTGCCTGGTAAACTCTGGATGGATGGATGGATGGATGGATGGATGGATGGATGGATGGATGTTCTACATGATGAACTACCATCCAGTTACCTTTAATGTTACTCACTTGTTACTTATTCCCTTCATAAAAATAAAATGGTTAGGCTTGGTATAAGCCTTGTGTAGGTTAAGTGGCTTTTTTTCCTTTGTTTCAAATAATAAGATTACCCCATCTAATGTCTTGGACCAAGTAATTTTAACTAAATTTATTCAGGGAAAGAACATAAAAAATACCCAAATCTTATAAAATCAGCATTAACAATTAATTTGCAATATTTTAATCTGTTTACATTACTATAATTATATAACCAAAACACTGAGTAATCTGGTAGGTAAAGAACAACACATTTTCACATGAGAAAAATTAAAATAACTAAACAAAATACTGCAGTTCATTGTCTTACGTGTCAAAATTAATTCTTTATTTTGTTTATTCACACAGGCATTTAATCTATGTGGTGGGTGGGTCTTTGATTAAAACATAATAGTGAATCATGTAACTATAAGTGCAGCAAGAACGTAAATGGATACTTAACCTAGATCATGGATGGAAATTAATACAGTATAAGAATGTGTTATGTTTTCTGCCTTACTTTTTACTTATACTTTTATTAGAACTAATGCTGATCAAATAGAAAATATGTGTTGCAATTGAAGCCATCTAGATTTTACAAGCATGCATACACATGCACTTTCTGCTAAATACACCCTCGGATTCAACAAGCCTTGCACGGCGTGCAGGATTAGTGCAGGAGCTCCAGCAAGCTATATGTTTGCCGTGCGATCAAGGAATAACCTGTAGGGGCATGCACGAACGCTCCTGCACTAGTCCTGCATGGACATAGCCCCTGTATGCAAATTACCCCATTTGCAGGAGAAATACATGCAAATGAGGTAAATATGTGATCCAGGAAGCTGGAAACCAGCCATGCAGGACTAGTGTAATCTGTAGAAATGTACTCTGTGAGTAATGGAGTACATTTCAGCAAATTACAAAACGGAGCCATGACAGCTCCAAATAAAGAGTGGATATCATGTATAAAGCATGCCAATGGCCAACTATATGGCCATTGGCATGCAAAGCACTTGAAAAAAAATCAAACTTTATTTTATATTAGCAGATCTCGACTGTTTAAGTGTAGGGCAGTGGCAGTTAAAGGGGATCAGGGGGGGGGGGGTAAACCTAAAATAAGCATTCTAACTAAAATCACTATTCTGCCTTTATACTCAATGGCAGGGAGAAGACAACATAGCCAATGAATAGTGGTTGCTAAGGGAGGGAGGCTCAGTGTGGGACATGTAACTGCATTAGCTGGCAATCCTATGAAAATGAGGGGAATGATAGTGAATCACACTTGATGCTACAAAAAAAAAAAAGAGAGGACCAGCATATAAGGCACCTGCACTCCAAATGCAAAAATATTAGCATTAGGTTCTAGGAAACTGGCGGTTTTCAAACAAAATCAGAGCTCTTCAGTGTTTGAAAACCTTCTAATTTGTATGTGCCGAAACCGGCCTGTTTCCTAAGAACCTAATACTTTTAATAAAGTATTTTACAAGGTGCCTTATATGCTGGTCCTCTTTTTTTTTTTTTTTTATTTGAATGATAGTGAATCCCAGATTTCCCCTGCATGCTAGTCATCTCCCAACAGTGAAAGAGCAGGAATAGCTTGGTGCAAGCCTAGGAGTTAGCTGACATCATGGGGGGGGGGTGTCAGGCATACTGTAAGTGGATTGGAGCCCTGTGGCATGGGTTTGCTCCAAGCTTAGCACAGCTAAGCAAGAGGATGTGTCTGAGGTTGCCTAGCACTCTTTACATTGTTTAAGCGGGTGTGCACGCTGCACACCGGGTTTTAGAAAAAAAATAAACCAGGAAATAACAGCTCTGTGCACATTTGAGCATTGTGTTCACGTGGCGTGCCCCCGGCCTTAAACAGGAAGGCAATGGGAAGGGAAAACAGTGGTAGGAAGGTAATCTAGGAGAACTAGCATAGCTGGCAGGTGAAATGTATCAGAATCAGCCAATTACACAGGCAGCAGACCAGCCCAGCCCAGAACACTACTATAAACTATGCAAACACCTTTCCCTCTGGTTTTTCCCATACTCTACACCACCACTGTATACAAGCGGGGAAGTTTTAACAAACAAAACAACAAAATGATAGGGGCTGCAATAGCTATCATACAACATGTGGAAGAGGCTAAGGGTGGTGAGGATGTGAATGCTGTCGGCCAACCCACAGTGAGGAGACGGAAAAGAGTGTACAGACCCAGGGTAGCCTACCAGGGGCTACATGAGCTGGAGATAATGGAGCGCTATAGGTTGGACAGGGACCTCTTAAAGCAAATTGTTGAGCTGTGCCTGCCACACCTGACACACAGAACTAACAGAGGGGAACCCATCCTAGTGGATACCAAGGTATGTGTAGGCCTAAGAATACCAGCTACAGGTACCTTCCAAAGGCCAACTGGTGATATGATGGGGATCTCACAGGCATCAGCATCCAGGGTACTCCAGCAGTTCCTGGATATCATGTCAGCACATGCTAGTGAGCATGTATATTTCCCCAACACCCGTGAGGCATTGGCCAGCAATATGCAACTATTCCACCAAATAGCAGAATACCCTGAGGTAGTGGGTGCTTATAGACTGCATGCACATACACATCAAAGCACCACCCGGTGAGCGGGGTAGGGTCTACATCAACCGCAAGGGTTTCCCCTCAAGGTCGTGTGTGATGCCCAGGGCATAATAATGAATGTGTGTGCTGGCTGCCCTAGAAGCTATCACAATTCCCACATCTGGCTTCTGACACAGCTTTACCAGAGATTTCTCAATGAGGACATCCCTTATGGTCACCTAGTAGGGGATGCTGGTTATGCACTGGAGTCATGGCTGATGACACCCATTAGAAATGCACACACACCCAAACAAGAACTCCATAATGAGGCACATGCACAGACCAGAATTATAATAGAGCATGTGTTTGGGATGCTCAAGTCATGGTTCCTGTTCCTGGTGAGCCTTGCAGTACTCACCAGCTACATGTACCCAAATTGTCATTGTATGTGCCATGCTACACAATATGATCCTGTGGAACCAGCTGCAGCAAGAACAGCACAGGGCAGGGCCACACAGCCCCCCACCATTGCCAAGGCCTGCACAGGCACAGAATGACTCAGAGGAGGAACAACCTGAGCTTGCCCCAGTAGGCAGAAGGAGGAATTCCCAGTATGCCCTGGCCTTGGCAAAAAAGCAAAGCATAGCACATACACTTTCACAGGAGGGACTCAGGGAATGACACCACTCTCTGACTTGCTCATACAGTAAAAGGGATGCCGGACATGACACTACCTGTGCTCAACCATGTGTAGGGAGTGTACTATGTGGACCCAACATAGGCAGCCCTGCAGCACCACCTTCAATACTGGGACACCCACAAGGTAAGTCACTCAACCTACCAGTTGTCGAATGGAGTAGAATGTGTTGTTACCTATATGTATGGTATGGATGTCAGCATGCAAGGGAATCGGGTGGCTGAATGGTATGCCAGCAGATAGTAGACACCTACAGTCACACCATGAGATCTGTAACAAATACAGGTGTCACCATAGTAGCTAGTACTACACAGGGCGACAAAACCCACTGCAGGAAATGTGCTGGGCCACATGTGTGTCCATATGACTCACACATGCTAGTCATGGAGGTTCACATACCCAACAACAGTCTCAGCCAGCAGGACAGGTGTAGACAAACGTAAACAAAGGCTGTGCTATGGCCTCTGAATGATGCCTATGGGCAACCTCCCCCCCAACAGGCCTACACAAACAGACTACAGCAGGTCAGGCAGTTAGATATTAGTTCTGAAGGGTAGGAAGTCAGAAACTAATATTTAGGTCAATCAAAGCTAAGACCTGTAGTACACTGATATGCCTCTAATCAGTATGATAGGTTAGAATACAGAATAAAATGGAGTACCTGACATACCAGTGCAGTCATAGCAAATGTGTACAAGTGTCAGGTGTGCCCGCACAATCCTGTGTAGAAATGTAGTAACTGTCAGGTGTGCCCCCCAATCCTGTGAAGAAATGTAGAAATAGTTGGGTGTGCCCCCCAGTCCTGTGTAGAAATGTAGAAACAGTCAGGTGTGTCCCCCCACAATCCTATGTAGAAATGTAGTAACAGTCTGGTGTGCCCCCTCCTATGTAGACATGTAGAAACAGTCAGGTGTGCCCCTTCCCCTAATCCAGCATAGAAATGTAGTAACAGTCAGGTGTGCCCCCTCCCAACCACTGCATAGAAATGTAGTAACAGTCAAGTGTGCCCCCCTCCCACACTCCTGTGTAGGAATGTGGAAACATTCAGGTGTGCTCTCCCCATCCCTACTTAGAAATGCAGTAACAGTCAGGTGTGCCCCCCCAAACCAAACCTATTTAGAACTGTAGTAATGGTCTGGTGTGCCCCCCAATCCAATGTACAGACATCATAACAGTCAGGTGTGCCCCCCACAACCCTATGTAGAAATGTAGTAACATGTATGTATAGGTACAATACCAGTGGAGCACAGATGCTCAGAGGTGGCCAAACTAGCAGGATATGTGTGTGTGTGTTAGGTTGCTGTGTGTCTCATATTGTGTAAGAGTGGTCAGTATCTATGCATGTTGAGGTAAGACCTGGTGGCCATTGCCCACAGCTGCTGATGACAGGGACAAGTCCTCACAAATGCAGTGCCAAAGACAATATCCACCAGTATAACACATGCTAGCAGTAAGCTATTGTAAATGTATGATGGTAATATGTGTCACCATCTGAAAGACTGACATGGCATGGCTGTTGGGCTAGATATACAAACAGTAGCCAAGGGAAGTACCCCAGACATACAGTATATATTGTGTCACTGTGAAATGGAGATACCCTTGGAATTGTACATAGAAGTATGCATCACATTATCTGGCCCTTTAGTAGGGGATACCGGTGTTGCCTGCCCGAACACTTGCAGACCACAAAGGAGGTAGGACTGATGTATTGGGAAACAGCTGATGTACTGCACATGCCAGCATAACTGGAATGCCCAATGCATATCTGTGTGTCAGATGCAAGTAGTATCCATAGCACATATGCACCCAGCTCACTCAAACACCACCCACAGGTACCTCTCTGGGTGTATCTCTGCTGTGGGGAATGGGTACAATATGACCCCTCCTGTATATGGAAATAGCGTATTAATGCAGCATGCAGTGCAGGTGTCCCATGCAGGTGTGTCGGTTGCCATAGGTAGCACCCTGCCAGCATCCACACCACCTGAACAAGACTGATAGAATGTATTGGCATGAACACCTAGCACACCTACCCTGTCACCCCAGGGGAATATACTGTATGGCGGGTGAGATTAGAGGATTGACAGAATGCAACAGCGTGCCACATCTGGCCCGCATCAACACCTAATGGCCCACAGGCTTCTGCCAAGGGCCTGTGTCTCACATGTACTGTCAATGCATGTTATGTCATGGACACCCAAATAACAACATACACTCCACATAAGCCATATGCAAGGCCATGTGGACAAACCACAGTAACATGTCCACCATGTCCCACTACATGAACTGTGGACCAACACCAACACACAGATGTGATGGGGTGATAACCTTAGGGGAAAGTATCAGAGAATGTATGCATAATGTATGGAAGAGGATAGAATAACAGAGGAGAGTGGGTGGGTGGGAGCATGGGCAGCATGAAATGTGCAGGGTCCGACACAAAGCTGTGTGCACACACTATCCCTGGCTGCAAACACATACATGGGTGGCTACATACCTGCCCGTACACCACAATAGGGGTAATGTCTTGACTCATGGCCCCTGCCTCTGGGTAACCTGTGCGAATCTGAACAGATGTGAGGTATTGCCACAACAATATAAGACCATGCTGTCATGTTGATGGATGTACAAGTATGGGATCCTCTGCCAGCACTGTACCAAGGTGCTGAACTGGATACACAGACCAAGCAGCAAGTGTCTGCAGCTCCCCCTCCAGAATGGCATAACTTACCATGAATATGTAGGCGTCTGCCCACAAGACCGCACACAGCTGCAGCCACCCTTGTCTCCCAAGACATCACTGTGAGCAGGAATGTCCACCTGACAGTACATGAGGACAGAAAACACCACAGTGTATAACAGTACACATGTCTGAATATGTCTGCTAATAGCAGTACCATATAGCTGTAGCAGCACAGACACAATCACCTACAGTACACACTATCCCCTGCACACTTTGTCCCCTATTGCCAAATGATCGATGGATACCCTGCAGAAACAGTTTGCTACCTGTATGTGTACAACACAAAGGTCTGCACTGAAGTACAAACTACCTGGGATCGATCCACACATTCCGTACAGATGGACATACTGAGCATGCTCACACACTTAGAGAAATGAAGGCAATGTCTGACAACAACATGCTGAATGGTCATACTGGGCATGTTCACACACTTAAACAAATGAAGCCCATGTCTGCAAACAACAGTGGACCATACATATCTGGCAGTTGCAGATGTTAGTGCAGACACTCAGTATGCATCAGTCATGCTTTGCACACACAGTGGACAGGAATACAGACATATATCCAAGGACAACACACTATAATAAGCCAAATGTAGACATACATAGATGTGTGGAAGAGAGTGACTGTGACAAGGAGCCATGCATTATGAGGCCTGTCCCACCCAGCACACAGCCAAATGGCTATAACCACATGATGTCTAAATGTCACTCACTGTAGACAATGGCCATCGGTATCTGTCAGCATTACAGACTATGTGGTGCAAGTGCTAGCTGTGCAACATGACTGTACAAGGAAGTAGTCATCTAGCAGCTGTATACATGTACCTGTGGAATATAACCCTGTGTGTGCCCGCATGTGGTGTGTCAACCTATAGATGAATGGGTCATGGCCCATGCACACACACTTCCCTCCCCATAGCCCTACTATGACAAGCCTGAGCAGGTCATCCACTTTGAAATACACCTTTGGGAAAGTTGTAGCCCAGTAATCTCTGTGGTGAATCCTATAACTGCGTACTGACGTAGTGGGATAAATTAGTTAGGTAGGACTTCAAATCCCAGACATGGCAACTGTGTGTGCGTGTGTGTGTCTCTGTGTAGAGAGCAATATTTCTTTGGCTAGTCACACCCACTACAATTCAAATGCCCTACTTTGGCAAAGCTGCTGATGTCATTCACTGTGAAATACACCTTTTGGAAAGATCTAGCCGAGTAATTTCCATGGTGCATCCTATAACTGCATACTGCTGTAGTGTGATAAACTAGTTAGGTAATTCTTATCCTAGACATGGCAACTGTGTATGTTTGTGTGTCTCTCTGTGTAGAGAGCAATGCTTTTTAGGCTAGTCACACTCACTACGAATCAAATGCTCTACTTTGGCAAGGCTGCTGATGTCATTCACCTTTCAGAAAGCTGTAGCCCAGTAATCTCCGTGGTATGTCCCATAAGTGCGTACTGCTGTAGTGTGCTAAATTAGTTAGGTAGGAGTTGTAATCCCAGACATGGCAACTGTGAGTGTGAGTGTGTGTGTGTGTGTGTGTGTGTGTGTGTGTGAGTGTGTCTCTATCTGTGTAGAGAGCAATGCTTTTTAGGCTAGAAACACTCACTATGAATCAAATGCCCTACTTTGGCAAAGCTGCTGATGTCATTTACTGTGAAATACACTGTTCGGAAAGCTGTCAGCCAGTAATCTCGTGGCATGTCCCATAAGTGCGTACTGCTGTAGTGTGATAAACTAGTTAGGTAGGAGTTCTAATCCCAGACATGGCAACTGTGTGTGTGTGTGTGTGTGTGTGTGTGTGTGTGTGTGTGTGTGTGTGTGTGTGTGTGTGTGTGTGTGTCTGTCTGTTTAGTGAGCAATGCTTTTTAGGCTAGTCACACTCACTATCAATCAAATGCCTACTTTGGCAAGGCTGCTGATGTCATTCACTGTGAAATACACCTTTCGGAAAGTTGCAGCCAAGTAATCTCTGTGGCACGTCCTATAACTGCATACTGCTGTAGTGTGATGAACTAGTTAGGTAGGAGATCTAATCCTGGACATGGCAACTGTGTGTGTGTATGTGTGTGGGTCTCTGTCTGTGTAGAGAGCAATGCTTTTTAGGCTAGTCGCACTCACTACAATTCAAATGCCCTACTTTGGCAAGGGTGCTGATGTCATTCACTGTGAAATACACATTTCAGAAAGCTGTAGCCCAGTAATCTCTGTGGTGTGTCCCATAACTGCATACTGCTGTAATGTGATAAACTAGTTAGGTAGGAGCTCTAATCTCAGACATGGTAACTGTGTGTGTGTGTATGTGTGTGTGTGTGTGTGTGTGTGTGTGTGTGTGTGTGTGTCTGTGTAGAGAGCAATGCTTTATAGGCTACTCATGCTCACTACAATTCAAATGCCCTACTTTGGCAATCCTGCTGATGTCATTCTCTGTGAATTACACCTTTGGGGAAGGAGTACTCCAGTGATCCCCATGGCACATCCTATAACAGTGTAATGCTGTGTGATAGAGAACTCTGGTATGGGTTCTATTCCCACACATGGCAGCTGTGGATGTTTGTGTGTGCATTTCTATGTCTGTGTAGGGAGCAATGCTTTTTAGGCTAGTCACACTCACTACAATTCAAATGCCCTACTTTGGCAATCCTGCTGATGTTATTCACTGTGAAATACATCTTTGGGGAAGGAGTACTCTGGTACTCTCCATGGCGGATCCTATAGCTGCGTATTGCTGTAGTGTAATAAACTAGTTAGGTAGGAGGTCTAATCTCAGACATGGCAGGTGTGTGTGTCTGTGTTTGTCATTGTGTCCTGTGAGGAGGTGGCTGCGAGTGTGTATCAACTGGACTCATTGTGGAGTGGTATTTGCAAATTTAGTATATGGTGGCCCTAGTATATATCACAATGTCCACCATACAGGGATAACAGATGTGAAATAGCTGAAAGGCTGGGATGCAAATCCATGCCCCTACATAAGCAGCAAACAAATCCAAACCAGCCCAGAAGTTGAAAATGTTGAAACACAGGTGCCCAGTAGGAAGGTAGCTGGAATAAAGAAGCTGAACCATGACAGAGTAAAATCTTTTTAAATACAAAGATACAAAAAATGGTGAGCGCTTTCGCAATGGTAACCATTACTTCATCAGACAGTTCATTCAAACAGTAACAACACTTAAATACTTTAATTCATTACTAAAACAACCAATCCTACCACTTAAAGTTAATTCAGCACTTTGAAATCAATTAATTACTATCCTTACATTTTGCCCTTAGTTAATAGCTGAAGTCAGAAAAAACTCTGTTTAAAAACCACATGCACAAAATGTAAAGACAAAAACATGTGGATATATATAAATAAAACACATAAAAAAGTCAATGAATAAATACATATACTCATATTCCCCATTTAGTAACTACTTATGTGCATGGGTATAAACATAAAAAATATATGAAAATATATATAAAGTATAAGCAGTACACACTCAACAACTTAATACATATATTCTGCCTAATAAATGCACATGTTGTCCACCTAGTAAACACATATGCTTTAATACATGCATCTCAACAAATGCTTGTCTTTAGTGATATCTATGCTAGAAGCAGCTCAAGAAATACTGTCATATTGACCGAAAGCCCTGCATGTGTTTATGTAGTCTTTTCTTGTTAAAATAGTGTTATTATTTTTTATTTATTTTAACCTTCTAGATTTTAGCACTGGCTTCAATGGAACACTATCATTCAAACCCAAACTTCTGTGTGCTCCTAAACGCAAAATCCATTTTACTTCCATATTTTCAGTAGTATTGACTATGTCCCCCATCCTATTGCCGACATTCTGAATGTATAAAACTGAAACAAAAATATATGGTCATCCCCCTTATCCAATGTATGCTTAGCCAAAGCACTGTACAGTTGCCCTTTTTTTGGTGTAGTAAAGGTGATCCCTTATCCGTTCCCTAAGGTGAAGGTTAGTTTTGTCAACATAGAAATGGAAACATGTTGTGCAGTGAGCTACATATACTACATTCTTAATATTGCAATTAGCAGAATTCCTTAGCTCCCATAAACGCCCTGTTTCAGGGTGCTTAAAAAACCTTGATTCATCTATATAAATGCACTGTGTACATTTTCCACATCTATTGGTACCTTTCACTGTGCTATCCATCAGAGTAGGTATCCTTGGATAGCAAATCTGCTGTTTTAGATTTTTCTTATTTCTAAATACAAAATGTGGTTGTTCACCCACTATGTTGGTAGTATGCTAATCTACTAACAACATATGCCAATTCTGTTGTATGATGCTTTCAAACCTTTTCACATCTCTTGTATATGGTAAATGTGACATTAAGGCCAGGTGAACAAAGTTAGCAACCCTTGTATTACCCAGAGAACACTCTCAACCCATGTCTCACACACACACACACACACACACACACACACACACACACACACACACACACACACACACACACACACACTTGCCTAGGCAACAACCGCTATGTTGGTAGTACCCTGCATATTGCCCACTGCTGGTAACCATGGTATGATTGCAGTGGGCTACAGAGGGCATAGCACCCTGTCCATCAGTCCAATAGGCATGTACATGCAGACAGTCCACCTTCCCAATGTTCCCCACTGGACAGCTGCAACACCTGTGGTGCCAACAAATGTGACCCACAAAGAACATACCATGCCTGAAACAAATGCCCTGTATAGACAGATGCCACTGACACCAGGGAATACCTGTATCATGCTATCAATGTAGGTGCAGGGTCAACCTGCTGTCCATTAACAGTTCCCGCCACATGAGGCCAGGACTGGCAAGCCTGATGATAATATGTGTACACAACATGGGCCAGACACCCCAGGTACAGTTCCGCATGTCACTGTACATGCATGCAGGACATGTGCACATCCCAGACACCATCCATGCCATGGACTAAGGAACACATACATGGCAAGCAATGCACAGCAATGGCCACACACAATAGTTACCCAGGTGATTGGATGGCGAATACAATACCCACGTGTGTGGGCAAATCCAGACACTACACCCCTGAGCCACACTGCAGACCATTGTCATGTTTCCTGATGCCAAGGTATACTCATCCCTAGCCTTGTATAGCCATCTGGCACAGTTGACATCTACACACCTGTGAAGCAATGCACCCATGCATGTCAGTACTGACACCCTGTGCCTGTGTGTGTGGTGTATGATGCCTATGACCAGATTCACACTCACTACAACCCCCATTGGCATACTGAAGTATGCTGTCTGATGTCAAACACCTCCACATACTCATTGCCCATATAACCTCTGTATAACCCCTGTGGTGCATGTGATACCTGCACAGTACTGTGTTGTGGCAATCTAACTAGTGATGAGTTGTATTCCTGACCCTGCCAAGTGTGTCAATGTGTGTGGGTCCCTATGAGAGTGTGGCTGTGTTGACGCTGACACCTGTTCATGTGGACAGGCACATGTACTACACCTACCATATAGCTAACATATCACTGTTGCAGATATCACTCACCATCAGATATACATTTGGAGGGCTCCTCAGCATGTAACCAATGTGATGCATGCAATAACTGCATATTCATGTGATAGTAATACATAGTCAGTCAGGGGTTTGATACCCTGTACTAGTAGGTGTGTGACACAAACATGGTTAAGTTTTACTCTCCCACCCCTCCCTGACTTATCTTCGCCTCTGTCTGCCTCTCACACTCCCTCTCTGGTGGATGTGGAGACTTACACCTGGTTTGCTTAGCAGCATGTGCATTGTAAGTGATGCTCGTCATCAGCTGATGGCGTCTGCATGAATTGCAGCCCTCCTCCAGCTGATTGCATGTGGAACAGCTGTGGTAACATTCCCATAGCCAATTGCATGGAACACACTCCAATATCTAGAAACATCATGTTGGTGTTGGGCCTTTTCATTCACTGTGAGCAGGAACTAGATCTGTTGTATGGCAAACAGCATCCCAGATGGATTGGGGATTTACCTCTAACAACATACACTGTGGAAACAGGCCAACACACAGGAGGGGGATGTGCCTGACTTGACTAGAGACTGTAAGTGCTGCTATACTGCATTTGGAGTAATGTTGGTTTAACATGGTGTGTGTTGATATGACTGTCCTACATGTTTTAATACCTGTCATGTCAGTGCTATGTTTATGAGGAATCCCCATCTGCATGGGGCATCTGCAGACTGGGCAGTGTGTGATGTCTTGTGCTTCTTGTGTTACCCACAGAGCACCTGTCTGTGAACTGCAGAAGGTAGTGTGAGGATTGCAGTCAGTAGATGGTGAAAGCCGTGAGAGTTACTGACTTCATATCCCTCATAGGACATATGTTGCAACAAACCCTGTTACAACAGTAAATGTTTGAGGTTATCACAACAACATGTCAATATTGGCCCTGTGTTTGTGCCTCCAGCCTCAACTCTGTCAACCTTTGTACACATGTCATGCAGTAAGAGGTGCATATGTTCAGTACACCATATTTATTGACATCATATCCGATAACAAGCCAGTGAGATATTAAACTGCTACATGTTATGTATAGTAGGGGTTATAATTGAGGATATAACCTGGGCATTCTGTGGTTGTGTGTACAGTACTGAGGTCTGTGTACTTATGGTGATTGTCGACAGTGTGTGTATTGTGAATATGTACCTTGGCCTGTATACAGAGTGTGTTACCCTATCTGCTTACATGTTGGTAGGGCCAAACAGGCATCAGACCACATTGTGTAGTGGCCCAGTATATGTAGGGTTGGTGTGTGAGTGGCACATATGAGGATGGTGTCGATCAGATAGTCCATGTACTGTAATATTACACTAGCGTACCATATGTGGCTGTGTTCATATTGGTTGTGGTTATGCACTTTCACACAGGTGTCTGTTACTCTGTGCTGTGACATGCCTGTAGAGCCTGCTATCAATGCAGGTACATGTGTACTCCCCCATAGGAAATGTAGGCAATTGTTGAGGCAGTCTGCCTGTAGCCTGCACAGTGCTTTGTTACATGCCTAGCAGCATAGTGTACTTACCCAGTGAGATGTCATGTCCAGATTCTTGACAGATATACTGCTGCTGGGCCACCATAACAGTCATGTATGTCAGACAAAACAGTGGGATGCTGTACAGATGTATGTCACTAACTAGTGGGTAGTAACTGGCCATGGCGCCTTTGTACCAGTGGTTATTATGTGTCAGGACAGACAGGGATGTATGAATACATAACCTCTTGGGGCAAATGTATACCGGTATTTACATGATATACCCATCTACATGGCTGTTAATATCCACATGTCCTGCAGTAAGGGGTTCTGTGTATACCTCTGGACTGACCAGAGTGTGCCAGACTGTCCACATATATTGGCCATATCTCTGCTGTAGCCCACAGGAGCATTACTGTGCTAACAGTGGGTACTGTACTATGATGTCCTTAGGATGTCTGTCAGTAGCCAATGGCACACATGTTAAAAGCAGATGTGACCTCCCACACACATGTCTGTGAAGACAATCCCTAATAGTCTACAAATATACCTGCAATACATACCTGACATCCTCTTGTACTATATACACATATACATATCGACATACATAGATGGATTTGTATATGTACACACACACACACACACACACATATATATATATATATATATATATATATATATATATATATATATATATATATATATATAAACACTCAGATATATATACATATACAGACCAATATATGTCTACACATATCCAGAGATACATATGCACATATACGTATGGATATCAACATATATATCGACAGTAATATGTATATCAGAGTAGATATGTATGCACATATAGTTATAGATATCTACATATATACCCCCATAAATAGGCATATCTGTACACAAAGGATGTGCATACATATATAGCTATATATACATATATGTATATATACATATATGTATATGGATTCGTATCACTTCATTGAAAGACCATTTCACTGACACCCATTTCATTGAGACCAAATCATCTAAAGTTCATTTCACTGAATGTCATTTCACTTAAAACTCATTTCACTGACAAGTAGTACTCTAAGGCAAGTCAAATGTATATGTCCTTTTCCCCACTGTAGTCCGATCCTGGTGTTAGTATATATAGTTAGGGGGTTGTGGGGGGTGACGGGGTGGAGGCTCCCACTTAATTTGGTTTTCTGTTGTCTGGTTTAGTTTTGCATTATTTGGTAAAACCCACCTACAAAACAACATATGTGATTCAACAGTCATATTAATAACAAGGACTACACAATGTAGGAAGTAAAGGCAATTGTTCAATACTACTCAGTATGTGTATTGACAGCTATATTGGTAAAACAACAGCTGTCTTCACAGTGGTCATGGTGTAGTGGTTAAGTCCTGGGTTCAAGACCTGAAAGGGCTGTTCATTTTGTTGCTGGGCAGAACAAGGGCTGTTGGATACAGAGTGGTTAAGGCAGTTCTGAGCAGCTTTAAGTGGGTTTGCGTGAAGCTAAGCGGTGCTAAGCTATGGATAAATGTACGGGCGCTTACACATTGTAGACTTTGCTTACCAGTGCACAGATCAGCTCAGCTGTTATATTGCAGCAATGTTGATACTTGCTAAGCATGGCTTAGCCCTGGTAACCAGGTCACACCACCCAGTCTGATAACATAGCAGGGTAATGACATCTGTAATAAGTGTATGTAATGCCATATACAATACATGCGCCTATGTGCTGTCATTACAGTAGCAAGGGGTGTGAGTGTCATGTGTGGAACACAGACATATATGAGGCCTGTATAGCACTGTTATCCATGTGAATGTGTTACATACAGGGGTAGTAGCCCAGGGTACATGCTGTCACACTGGCATGTAGTGTATCATGGCAGTACTACTGTTGACAGTGCTTACCCAGGCAAGAGCAGAGTGCTAAATGTAGTACTGACAACAGGCACACATGCAGGCATAGCTGGACACTGAGGCCTCCCTATTGTATCCCTGGTGTGTGAGCTGTGTCACAGTATATACCCCTTACTGGGCAATGATCCATCATGTGGAATGTAACTGTAGACTACCGTCTGTACAGCACATGTTAGTGAGGGCTTTTGACATGTAGTTATGGCATACATATTGTTGTCAAACTTCTATCTGTCAACACACTCATCCTACTGCATAGCTACTTGCCAAGCTGATGACTGTCAGTCCCTGTACAGATGTGCAGATGGCAGGTATCCAGCTGGGATATGTACAGGAAACCTAAGCTTGACTGACACTGTGTAAGAACTGGCACATATAGGAGATGTCACTCTGTATGTACCACATTCCATGGGTACCTCCACTACACTACCACAGTCAACAGAACTTGCTTGGGTACAGGTCTCCATCACAGATGCTAACCATGTGTTGTAAGGCATGTTGCAAACATGTCAAATTGATCACCTCAGTGGCCATATACAGGAGGCACCTGGAGGATTGACTGATGCTTGTCATTCTCACCCTGAGGATCACCTCAGTAGTGTCTGTCAATAGATTGTCTGCTGCCACCTGGCAGGTGGCAGGATACCACTGTACACACAACCCCTACACAACCCATCTCCTGTTGGACAATAGCTAGGTACACAGCTATGACAACCTGCAGCGATGCACCCTTGTACTGACACATGTGTATGTGTGCATGACTGAGTATAGCAGTGTCTGTGTGTTAGCACACCTGTACTTGGGAATTCCATGAGGGCCTTCACAACCAATGCAACACCAATTGCCATAGTCAGTTGTGGCTACTGCTGTATGGGGCATTACATGTAACCTGTTAAGCTCCTCCCCATACTGGCTACATGATCCTTGCAGTACCAGCACAACAGTGTTTTATAAATGGGTTGATAGGCATGGATACTCATTGTGTTCTGGCATGTGTGTGTAGTTGTGCATGTCCGTATATCTGTAGGGTACAGCATGCTGAGGCCACATACTCCTATTACAATACTCATTGCCACACAGTAGTACAGATAGTGTTGTTGCTGCCCATAGGTGAGGCATGACAATGCAACACCCTACTATGCATGTGGCATGTGCATGAAATGCATATCCCTGTAGTACCACTGTTGAGTATACTATGGGTTGTATCGCAGTCACGGCCAATGTGTGATGATGGGTATGGCAGAGTGTCATCATGTGTTTCAGGGAGTACAATATCCACTGGGGAATGTGGGTGCTGTGTACACATTGTCATTACACCAAGGTACACCCGGTATATGTCCCATGTACCACATTATGGTTACCACTGTCACCATCACCCATACAGGTAACTGATACCACAGTCCAAGCCAGTTATGCATGTGCTGTGTGAAGCCTACCTGTAACACATTGGACACACTGTCAAGTTAGTTAGCAGCAGGGGTGGCTTGTGCTATAGGACTGCAGGACTGCAGCCCTCCCACCTAAAAAACAAATGAAAAATAAAACAGAGAAACACAAAATCAATTCCTGGACATGTACACATGCGCACACACTCTCTGACTGCTTTCTCAGCAGTCTAAATAGGGGGAAAGGCATCTCAGCTCCAATATGCCCAGAAGTCTGTGCGGCGATGACGTCACAAAATGGAGGCACTCCGGACTGCAGCAGTAACAGGCAGGACCAATCATGGATTTGGACTGCAAGGAATACTTTGGCATGGACCAATCATGCAAGGAATACTGGTAAAGGGGCTGTTTGGATATCGGCAGTAACAGAGCAGTAAGTGGAAACAGTTATTTTGCTCATCGGTGGTGCTGGGGCTTTTCAGATATCATGGAAGCAGTTATGTAGCTCATCACTGGGGCTGTTCAGCGACAAGGTAAGGTGTGTGTGTGTGTGTGTGTGTGTGTGTGTGTGTGTGTGTGTGTGTGTGTGAAATGCCCCAGTTGCTATATACTGATGACTAGAGCAGACTCATGTTGGTGTGGTAGGGAATACCTCAGGCTTGAACCCTGTACCTTGTATGCAGGTGTTAAGGGCCTGAATTCCCTACCCACCACCATTTGTAAAAAATTTGTAGATTTTTGCCTCATATTTAATCTGTTCTGTTCCTCATAATATCTGTGGTTTCTAAATATTTAAATGTTTGGTGTTTGATGGTGCATTGGTAGCATTGTTGCCTCACAGCTGTAGGTTCTCAAGTTTGATTCTTGGCTGGGGTGCCTTCTGCGTGGAGTCTGCATCTCCTCCCTGTGTTTGTGTGGATTTGCTCTGGTGTCCTGCCATTTTACAAAGACATGTGTCTGCAGTATTTCTCCCTGGGCCTCTGCTGAAAATTGTTTTTCTTCCATCAGAAGCAAAATTGACAGGCATTTGAATTTCAGATTTCATATTCTTCAGAAAATACATAGTAACACAACCTTTTATTCTAGCAAATTTCTAAGTTTATAAGATGAATATTTGAAATTTGTCCCTATTTTTGGGACTGTATTCCCCCATTATTGGCTTCGTCCAGGTTTTTTGTGCTAAGGTTGACAGCTATGGCAATAACTGAATTCACTGAATATGTTTGAAGGCGGTATTCCCTCATTACTGGGTTTGTCCAGGTGTTTTGTAGTAAGAGGTTGACAGCTATGGTGAGAACTGAATTCACTAAATGATAGCCATTTAAGTTTCAGTCTTCCTCTCTTTCACAAAGCAGCTGATTTGGCATAGTGGTATGTTGCTCGGACTGTTTTGCACAGGGACCTTGTCAGTAAAATGTATGGTGGTAACACAGCATTTCTCTTTCACAAAGCAGCTTATTTGGCATATTGGTATGTTGATCTGACTGTTTTGCACATAGACCTTGGCAGTAAAATGTATGGTGGTAACACAGCATTTTATTCTAGCAACTTTCCAAGATTATACAAGCAATGTTTAATGTGTCCCTGGTTTTTGACGCCCCCCCCCCACAATAACTGTTGGCTTTTTCCAGATTTCTTGTGCTGCAAAGTTGAGATACAGTTGAGTATTGAGTAGATTTTACAAGAAGCTGAGAGCTGCAGGGGAAGAGAAGTTTAGTGCTGCTTATGCTGAGCTGGCTTGCATTGTTAATAGCACAACAGGTTGTGTACTTGCTGTTAATGCAGAAGGCTGTGGGTTCTACTCTCGTAAGAGGTGGATGCTGCCGTACTGAGAGTGTCCTCCTTAGTGAAGATACTAACTATGAGCCTGTTATCAGTTTGCCATCCATTTCCTCTTGCAATATTACTAGCTTATCATTTTTTAATGTAATATAGGCAATTTATTCCTCCGGGGCAACAGACACTTTATTTTTCGATGAAACCATGAAATATAAAGGTGTTTGCTAGCAGCAACTGCTTCATTAGTTACAAATTTCTTTAATGTGGTATTATTTAGATGACTTTTACTTCATAGATTGTTCATATTTACTGATAACAGACTGTAGAATTGTGCATATTTACTGATAATGGACTGTAGAATTGTGCATATTTACTGATAATGGACTTTAAAATTGTGCATATTTACTGATAATGGTGGACTGTAGAATTATGCATATTTACTGATAATGGTTGACTGTAGAATTGTGCATATTTACTGATAATGGTGGACCGTAGAATTTTGCATATTTACTGATAATAGTGGACTGTAGAAGTCTGAGTAGACTTTTATGATGGAAATGTTCTGAACTGGGCAGTTTTGTCATTATGGGTGCATGCGTTTTGTTTCATTGCTTACTGGAAAAATGTTCAAAACAAATTTAAAACGCCCTCTAACAACTGTACTGTATTGTACAAGGAATATAATTTAGTACAATCAGGAAAGTGTATCAAAGAGCACATGTATGTTTCATATATAGGTGGCCTATGATTTGAAAACATCCCAAAATTAATCTTTATCTGCCACTGGCAAAATGTATTTCTTTGAATGTGAGTTTCAATGCTGTTTCAATGAATGTCAGTTTCAAGGGCAGAGAAGTTTTAATGCTAAGTCTGTTTTCATTGTGAGACTGCATTGCTTTGTTTAGCAGATGTCTTAGTGTTTGTGCTGTAAAATGCAAAATAAAACTTTCAAATGAAGTCCAAATCATCATAGAAGTAAAGCAGTATGCACATTAGTGTTTATGGTAAATGGAGTGAAATAGCTAAGTAATAGATCATTGGAATGGCTGCAGAGGCTCCATTCGACCATGATTTTTTGAGGGGGAAGGGCGGCAAACTCAGAGGCACAGCTGAACTATACCTCCCAATTGTCCAGATTTTCAAAGAATGAATAGATTTTTGCTTCTTATTTTTGGTTTGTTCCTCATAAAATTTGTAGTTTTCTGGCAAATCATTTAGGAATTAAGTCACTAAATAATCATACACTGAGTTTCAGACTTCATAACCTTCAGAAAAATGCATGCTAAAGTAAGACCTGTTATTCTATTAACTGTCTCAGTTTATACAAGAGCAATTTTTAGTACTCTTTATATGTTCCCCCAATATATTTTGCCTTGTCCAGATTTATTGCATTAACAGGTTGAGAGGTGCATACAAATAAATTGCTTTATAGACTTAGGCATAGCCAGCCTCTCAACTGTCCCTGATTTTGGCTCAGAATGTTGCTCTTCCCCATAATAATCCCTCCGCAAAATAGCAATGTTGGAAGAAAACATGGAGGGTTTACAATTAAGAAATAACTGTAATAATCAAAGTTATAGGTTACTTGAAATGCATGTAGATTCTTTTATTTTGTCAGCTGCTCAAGTTAGCAGTGTTAATATTAAAGTGTCCCTTTTTTGACAGGTTCCCAGCTGTATTGTGTGGCTATTTTATATTTTTGCATCACATTTTTGGTCCATTTTTCATAAATTTGTGTTTTTTTGGCAAATTAGTGACAAATCATTAAAGACTGAATTTAGAAAATAATGACAGACATTTGAGTTTCAGATTTCATACCCTTCAGAAAATTCATACTAATGCAAATCCTATTATATTATCTTTCTAAGTTTATAATAGCAATATTTAAAAATTGTTCTTATTTTTGGGCCTTTGTCCCACTTCTATGTATGGCTTTGTCCAGATAACTTGCTTTGAGGTTGAGAGGTAGGACAAATGTGTCAGGGCCACCACAGTCAGCCAGAGACATTTCAAATTGTGACATACTTGTTGCACCCCACTCCCCCATGTAGTGACTCTGGATGTGTCCAAGCAAGACAAGGAGTAGTTATGCAGTGTAACATGTGCAGAGTGTCCCCCCATCCAGGGTAGACACAAGTACTACAGTGGCTTTTCATCTGTCCTTAATTTTGCAGAATGGTCTGGTTTCTGTCATATTTTTGTACTGTTGATTTATGCTTATTACTCAGAAAGTGCCTGTTGCTCTGTGTTTAAGTAGCAATGCTTTAATGACCATAAGATAAGCTTGTCTGAGATCGTAAGATGCAAGTAAGCTTTAATAAGCATACTGTTAAAGAATTGTCAACATTGAAAGCCTTTCTGTTGTTGCCATGCAGGGAATACTTAACTAGATAATGTATAAGCCTTGGGTATTGAAGGACAGGATTACATTATTTTAAAAAGCTCATTACACTTGTTGGAGACTTCCAGTCATCTCTACAGGCTTTACTCGTAAATTAAACAGAATCCCAATCATGTCTGGTTCATAACCTGTACAGTAATCCTTTAAGCAATGCATCTTGAGCTTGTTTCTTGTTTGCTTTTCATTTTTTACTTTGATCAGGTTTTCCCCATGAAACAAGTAGACAGTTGTCAGGCAGCAGGTCGTTTTTGGATAAGAAACATTTTTACAAGTGGGGGCATCACAGAGATTTCTAATTTCAGCATGTTACTTGGTATTTTAATAAAGCTGAATATAAATTATAATTAGAACTGCAGTGCAAGGAGAAGTGGTTTGAGTTGAGTGCTGCTTGTTTTTCTTATACTTTATTTTGACTGGCATTCCAGTAATGTATTTAAAAAGTAATTTAGTTTTTCATGCCTCACAACCTTTTGTTTCCATCTAGATATTAAGTAAGCTGTCATGCAGCCAATGCATTGAAATATTTTTATTCTTTTTCACTTATTTTTGTCTTGATTGGACTCTCATAATGATGGTTTGGCACCCAGGGAAGCATATTTAATTAAAGTTAGTTTTTGTGGTTTTGAGTATAGCTCCTTCCCTTTCTAGTTTGTTGCACCCCTTCCCATTGACCTTACCCATTCAGCTGTCTCCTGCAGCCCCCCTTTGATTTGAAGTCACCAGCCACCACTGGTTAGCAGCGACAGGACCTGATATCTCAGATGTGTGTCTGCCTGTTATGTGCCTGTTAATGTATATATGAAGGTATGTCACACTACATATTGTCCATATACACCCATTACATCACCCATTAGCATACTGTACATGTCTGGGGATGTTCTGCATGTAACATGTAACTTGCGACACACCTCACCCTAAACGCTGTGTGGTGTGTGCAATTTAAGCCACACACTTCAGTATCCCTACATAGCTAGGTAGGGGTCTAGTTCCAGTGTTGCCAAGTAACAGTGTGCGTGTATGTGGATGGGTCTACATCAGGTTGCAGGGTATACACGCCTTGGGTCCCCTGTCCATGTGGCACAGGCAATAACCATTTTAGTAACCTGTGACATGTGTTCAACTGTACCCCAGTTATGTCACAGCCATGGTGTCACTACAGTGCCATACCTCATCGTGGAATATGACTGCAAACCATCCTTATGCTGACACATGTACACCTACAACACAAATGGATAACATTATAGAGACCACACCCAACCAGTGTTACTAACAGCTATAATGTATCATTGCTGGATGGCTACACTACCTGCCATACATGCATTACACTTTACTCCTTACAACATGTTACACTGCAGTACTGTGGTAAACTGTAGTACAGTCACCATGTACATCAGAATCATATTAGCCTGTCCCTGCATTGATGTTATGGATGACAGGGATGTGGCACAGATATCATCATATGCACAGGATGTGATGTTGGTTTGCCAGAGGCTGAGAGTGGGCCATACATTTGACGCCATGTGTATGTGTGAGGAGTGTACTGCCTTGAGCTGGGTGTGGTGCTGTGGTGTGTGTAAGTATGGGGTTGTCCTAGGTGTGTTTCTATAGTGTGTGGGTATGCATGCACACAGTTCTGCCATGTGGCTGCCCTACACAGGTGTTTATGGACAGCTGCAGATCATACCTGACAGGGTGTGCAGTTTACTGTCTCCGGCCACAAACACATGGACTGTGCCTGCCAGGGATTCCATGGTCATGTCCAGGTACAGGCCTTGATGTGCTACTCTCACCTGCTGATGACAAATGTCCACTGGTACCAGGCCCCTCCTGGGACTGCCCAGGACCACGTGCACATGGGCCTGCTGTGGTGTGGTGTGGACAGCACCTGGCCCGCCCTGCCTGGGATGTTACTGCCACTACAGGAGCCCCTTGGTGTCCTAGCACTTCCACTTTGACTGCCAGCTGTTGGCATTGTTGGCCTATGTCCATGCAGCCATCGCCGCACTTCCACCACACGTTCAAGCATGGACAGACAAAAGTCGATGAGGGCCATCATCTCATCAGGCTGTCTATCCATGAACTCAGTTAACACTTGGATGGCACCAGCCAGTTCATGGGCATTGTCACTTGCAGATGTGAAAGCAGTCCTCTGCAGTCTCAGGCCCTGTCTGGTGTAACATTCCATATGTGCCTGCATTGCCATAACAGCCTGAAACATGTGTCTGCTGGTACCAGCTATGTTGCCTCTACCAGGAGCATGATGGCCAGCGGCCCTACCACAAGCACCCTGGGACATCTGCCTATGTGGTGCCCTGCCAGACATCTGGCTATGCCTGCTCTGACCAGACACAGTAGGCATGGTTACCACACTTTCCTTTGCACTGCCACCAAATACCAGCTGTCCCTCTGCTATGGCCACTGGTGATGGGGTATGTATGGGCACTGAAACTGTGTGTGGGGTTGGGGTGGCTAAAAGGGGTTGTCAACTTTTGGTGCAGTGTTGGCCCCTGACAGCCCCACCTGTGCCTCAACAGTACTATCATAATCTTCAGTGTCTGTAGGGACATCAACATCAGATTCCATGCAGGAGGGACCCTGACCCACCTTGCCATCTGTGGAGTAAAACAATAAACTCACTTTAAAACCTGTACACCATTGCCTAACAGTACACACACACACACACACACACACACACACACACACACACACACACACACACACACACACACACACACACACACACACCTCTGTAATACCTACCTGTCCATGGCTTTACAGACAGTCCCACATATATGTCCATGTGGTACCCCATCCTGCATAACACTTGTTAACATACACACATTGATACCACTCATTAACATATCAGTCCTCTAAATGCCTACACAAGTGGTCACAACAGAAGACCTGTTATTACCTTACCTGCCTGACCTTTGTGTGGTGGCTTTACAAGGCCACACTGCTTTCATTTGGTATGCACCCTCTGTATGTCTAGACATCATGAGCATGGCCCCTATATGTGTGGGCTACTATGTTCTATCCACAATATCATGCACTGGTGTGTCATGTGTATGTAATGCTCAGTACATGTCAGATATGCTGCTCATTCAGCCTATCATGTGACAACTGTAATATTTGGATACACTCCCTGGTGTTGGCTAGTACTTCCCCAATGCATCTGTAGTGCTGCATGCATGGGTTGTAGGTGACATCTCTGCTGAATGCTATATTAAGGGTGCACTTGGTGTCTACCTTCCCGCTTGATGCTTGTTCCATGCTACAGACCATATTATACTATCAGCCGTCCTGTGATTACACACATGACAAGTATTCCTGGTGTGTAATGTGGCAGTCCATGTACATGTACTGCATGATCCCAGAGGGAGGTACTGCTGTATGAACACCTCACAATCACACATGTGCATACATGGCCAGCCACACAAACACACACACACATATGCACACAAGCATCCTACATGCATCAACCTCCCTCCACTTCACCTGAGTGACCCTCCAGACAAACTAACTACCCACCAGGATGCACACACATGCAGGTGAGGTTGCACAATGATAGTACACACAGTCCTTCTATTACCCCTCTGTCAACATGTGTAACATATGGTACCCGACAGCATGCAGTGCAGCTATAGTCAATCCATGCTGGCAACAGTATACATGTGTATGATGCATGTGCTGTTTCACTAGGTGAAGCCACTTCCCCTGGATATCACTGCACTCATGAACATGGTATTCTGTGCACCCTGCATTGTACTGTGCACCACACCTCACAGGTGCACAGCCCATTGCTGAATTTGTACTACTGTGTCGGTTATGTCAGCTTTAATGCTCACAGCCCCTATGTTTTCCAGCAACACATAGCTGGTATGATATGTGGACAGATGTCATTTGTGAATTCCTGATGTCTAATGTACAGCTCTCAACATCAGTGGACCATGTATGACCACTTCAATACTCTTACAATGACAACCATAAGAGCATACCATAGCTATGGGGGGTACACACCTTTATTGATATGATGCACCCATCATTGATCTGCCATGGGACCACATCACCGCATATGTTAGCAGTACATGAGCCCGATATGTGACATATGTCCTGTACTTTCACATGCAGTCTCTACAGAATGTGTTAGGTGTGCATTTGCTGATCACAAAACATACACACCGTGTGGGAATATGTGTGCACACCCTTATCATGATGGTTTGTCGCACCTCTTGTTGTGTGTACTGCAGCAGTCACTACTCCTGGCAGGGTTATACCAGCGTGGGCCATCTGCATTTGCCAGTGTATTTTCAGTCTGCCCTACACATGTCCCCCTATTCTGCATGATTACAAGGTCTACTCACGTGCACATCCCTTGGTGTTCACACACTGCCATCACTATTACTGTGAGGGTATGGTTATGGCTTCCACAGGTCCTGAACCTGACTACATGCAGATACAGCCATTCTTACTATCCTTAGGATCCCTGCTGCAGTGCACTGGTGTGTCATGCTGACACCTCTCCCCCCTCCTTCAGCCTTTTTGCAGATGCATGACGAGTAAGCCCTACACATGTGTGTCACTTTGCAGTGTCCCATACACTGTGCCCCACATGTTACAGCCTAGTCCCAGCTGATAATGTGGACCACTGTAATGCCTTATGCCATAGTGCATGTCTGCAGCAGTTGTCATTGTCCTACAGGTATATACACTGGTGTTGCACTGTATATGGGTGCTGTTCCAAACATGTCCTTATTGTAGACCATGTCTTCCACCATTATGTTACTCCCTGTGGACACATTCTGCAATGACAGGATGTTAGTTATCATGCAGGTGTCTGACATACCCTTCCAATACCCCATCATGGTCACCCCTGTGATGCCGTGCATTTCACAGCAACAATGCGTGCACATGCACTGCATACATTCTGGGTAGGTGTGTTAGATGTATGTATGGCATATACCATAGCCATTACATGCCCGGTGTATTGGCAAGCATCTACATAAACCATACTCACCAGCTACAGGCTGCTGCCTTGGTGGTATCCCGAGGGACATACATAATAGGGTGAGAGATGCATAGTCAGTGGCTACAACTGTGGCAATGCTATAGGGTGGTTGCAGTATTACAATACATCAACAGTATATTTCCACAATACTACCACATATGGACATCTGTTTATCACTACTATGCAGCAACAAAATATAACTATGACATGTCAGATATGCATGATCTGCCTGTACTGATGCAGATTTATATGCAACATTGGTCTACGGATGTGCCCTGTGGCCTTACCTGCAGGCCTTACCTGCATGCCCCTCGGCTGGTGTGTGGGTGGCACCCACCTCCACAAAGGTGTCTGGCGGTTGGTGTGTGTCTGGACGGGCAGGTGCCATGAGGCTGGCCAGGAGCTCCTCCACACATGTCGGGGAGGGATAGATGGCATGGCCCCCCCCGGACTGCAGCAGCACGCCGACGGGCATTGTGAAGCAGGTCAAAACAACGATGCTGGACCTACTCATAATTGCGGTTGTGCAGTCTGACATCATTGACCCTGTGGACTAGGTCATTCCACAGGGTAGTCTGCTCCTGCTGATCATGGGCAGCCCGGCCAAACAGGACAGGGTAGTGCGGGGTTAAATAGGTTAGCACTACTTCATTTTCAGCAGGTGAATAAGATGGTAGCCATGTATGTGACACCTTACCTGAAAGACATAATGATGGAAACAGGTTTGAGCAACTCATACAGCAAGATTACCGCAGCTCTTAATACACATCTCTGTCACCCCCCACCATATCATATCAAAAATGGAAAGCGCTTTCGCAATGGTAACCATTGCTTCATCAGACAGTTCATTCAAACAGCAACAGCACTTAAATGCTTTAATTCATTAATAAAACAACCAATCCTACCACTTAAAGTTAATTCATCACCTTGAAATCAATTAATTACTATGGTTTCATTTTGCCCTTAGCTAATAGCTGAAGTCAGAAAAAACTCTGTTTAAAAACCACATGCACAAAATGTAAAGACAAGAACATGTGGATAAATATAAATAAAACACATAAAAAGTCAATGAATAAATACATATACTCATATTCCCCATTTAGTAACTACTTATGTGCATGGGTAAAAACATAAAAAAAATATAAAAATATATATAAAAGTATAAGCAGTACACACTCAACAACTTAATACATATATTCTGCCTAATAAATGCACATGTTGTCCACCTAGTAAATGCATATGCTTTAATACATGCATCTCAACAAATGCTTATCTTTAGTGATATCTATGCTAGAAGCAGCTCAAGAAATACTGTCATATTGACCCAAAGCCCTGCATGTGTTTATGTAGTCTTCTCTTGTTAAAATAGTGTTATTATTTTTTATTTATTTTAACCTTCTAGATTTTAGCACTGACTTCAATGGTACACTATCATTCAAACCCAAACTTCTGTGTGCTCCTAAATGCAAAATCCATTTTACTTCCATATTTTCAGTAGTATTGACTATGTCCCCCATCCTATTGCTGACATTCTGAATGTATAAAACTGAAACAAAAATATATGGTCATCTCCCTTATCCAATGTATGCTTAGCCAAAGCACTATACAGTTGCCCTTTTTTTAGTGTAGTAAAGGTGATCCCTTATCCGTTCCCTAAGGTGACGGTTAGTTTTGCCAACATAGAAATGGAAAAGTTGTGCAGTGAGCTACATACACTACATTCTTAGTATTGCAATCAGCAGAATTCCTTAGCTCCCATAGACGCCATATTTCAGGCTGCTTAAAAAACCTTGATTCATCTATATAAATGCACTGTGTACATTTTCCATATCTACGGGTACCTTTCACTGTGCTATCCATCAGAGTAGGTATCCTTGGATAGCAAATCTGCTGTTTTAGATTTTTCTTATTTCTAAATACAAAATGTGGTTGTCCACCCACTATGTTGGTAGTATGCTAATCTACTAACAACAGATGCCAATTCTGTCGTATGATGGTTTCAAACCTTTTCACATCTCTTGTATATGGTAAATGTGACATCAAGGCCAGGTGAACAAAGTTAGCAACCCTTGTATTACCCAGAGGACACTCTCAACTCATGTCTCACACACACACACACACACACACACACACACACACACACACACACACACACACACACACACACACACACACACACACACAGACACACACACACACACACACACACTTGCCTATGCAACAACCACTATGTTTGTAGTACCCTGCATATTGCCCACTCTGCTGGTAACCATGGTGTGATTGCAGTAGGCTACAGAAGGCATAGCACCCTGTCCATCAGTCCAATAGGCATGTACATGCAGACAGTCTACCTTCCCAACGTTCCCCACTAGACAGCTGCAACACCTGTGGTGCCAACAAAAGTGACCCACAAATGACATGCCATGCCTAAAACAAATGCTTTGTATGGACAGATGCCACTGACACCAGGGAATAACTGTATCATGCTATCAATGTAGGTGCAGGGTCAACCTGCTGTCCATTAACAGTTCCCGCCACATGAGGCCAGGACTGGCACATCTGATGATAACAATCTGTGTACACAACATGGGCCAGACACCCCAGGTACAGTTCCACATGTACTGTACATGCATGTGGGACATGTGCACATCCCAGACACTGTCCATGCCATGGACTAAGGAACACATACATGGCAAGCAATGCACAGCAATGGCCACACACAATAGTTACCAAGGTGATTGGATGGTGAATACAATACCCACCTGTGTGGGCAAATCCAGACACTACACCCCTGAGCCACACTGCAGACCATTGTCATGTGGCCTGATGCCAAGGTGCACCCATCACCTAGCCTTGTATAGCCATCTGGAACAGTTGACATCTACACACCCATGAAGCAATGCACCCATGCATGTCAGTACTGGCACCTTGTGCCTGCGTGTGTGGTGTATGATGCCTATGACCACATTCACACTCATGACAACCTCCATTGGCATACTGAAGCATGCTGTCTGATGTCAAACACCTCCACATACTCTTTGCCCATATAACCTCTGTATAACCCCTGTGGTGCATGTGATACCTGCACAGTACTGTGTTGTGGCAATCTAACTAGTGATGAGTTGTATTCCTGACCATGCCAAGTGTGTCAATGTGTGCGGGTCCCTATGAGAGTGTGGCTGTGTTGACGCTGACACCTGTTCATGCGGACAGGCACGTATACTACACCTACCATATAGCTAACATATCACTGTTGCAGATATCACTCCCCATCAGATATACATTGGAGGGCTCCTCAACATGTAACCTATGTGATGCATGCAATAACTGCATATTCATGTGATAGTAATACATAGTCAGTCAGGGATTTGATACCCTGTACTAGTAGGTGTGTGACACAAACATGCTTAAGTTTTACTCTCCCACCCCTCCCTGACTTATCTTCGCCTCTGTCTGCCTCTCACACTCCCTCTCTGATGGATGTGGAGACTTACACCTGGTTTGCTTAGCAGCATGTGTATTGTAAGTGATGCTCATCATCAGTTGATGGCGTCTGCATGAATTGCAGCCCTCCTCTAGCTGATTGCATGTGGAACAGCTGTGGTAACATTCCCATAGCCAATTGCATGGAACACACTCCAATATCTAGAAACATCATGTTGGTGTTGGGCCTTTTCATTCACTGTGAGCAGGAACTAGATCTGTTGTTTGGCAAACAGCATCACAGATGGATTTTGGATTTACCTCTAACAACATACACTGTGGAAACAGGCCAACACACAGGAGGGGGATGTGCCTGACTTGACTAGAGACTGTAAGTGCTGCTATACTGCATTTGGAGTAATGTTGGTTTAACAGGGTGTGTGTGGATATGGCTGTCCTACATGTTTTAATACCTGTCATGTCAGTGCTATGTTTATGAGGAATCCCCATCTGCGGGGGCATCTGCAGACTGGGCAGTGTGTGATGTCTTGTGCTTCTTGTGTTACCCACAGAGCACCTGTCTGTGAACTGCAGAAGGTAGTGTGAGGATTGCAGTCAGTAGATGGTCAAAGCCGTGAGAGTTACTGACTTCATATCCCTCATAGGACATATGTTTCAACAAACCCTGTTACAACAGTAAATGTTTGAGGTTATCACATCAACATGTCAATATTGGCCCTGTGTTTGTGCCTCCAGCCTCAACTCTGTCAACCTTTGTACACATGTCATGCAGTAAGAGGTGCATATGTTCAGTACACCGTATTTATTGACATCATATACGATAACAAGTCAGTGAGATATTAAACTGCTACATGTTATGTATAGTAGGGGTTATATTTGAGGATATAACCTGGGCATTCCGTGGTTGTGTGTACAGTACTGAGGTCTGTGTACTTATGGTGATTGTTGACAGTGTGTGTATTGTGAATATGTACCTTTACCTGTATACAGAGTGTGTTACCCTATCGGCTTACATGTTGGTAGGGCCAAACAGGCATCAGACCACATTGTGTAGTGGCCCAGTATATGTAGGGTTGGTGTGTGAGTGGGATATGAGGATGGTGTTGATCAGATAGTCCATGTACTGTAATATTACACTAGCGTACCATATGTGGCTGTGTTCACATTGGTTGTGGTTATGCACTTTCACACAGGTGTCTGTTACTCTGTGCTGTGACATGCCTGTAGAGCCTGCTATCTATGCAGGTACATGTGTATTCCCCCATAGGAAATGTAGGCCAGTGTTGACGCAGTCTGCCTGTAGCCTGCACAGTGCTTTGTTACATGCCTAGCAGCATAGTGTACTTACCCAGTGAGATGTCATGTCCAGATTCTTGACAGATATACTGCTGCCAGGCCACCATAACAGCCATGTATGTCAGACAAAACAGTGGGATGCTGTACAGATGTATGTCACTAACTAGGTGGTAGTAACTGGCCATGGCGCCTTT